>NW_028135580.1:0-214629 GCF_964662115.1 Mustela nivalis
GGGTATTCACCCTAAAGATAAAAATGTCGTGATCTCAAGGGGCATGTGCACCTGAATGTTTATAGCAGCAGTCCTCACAATAGTGAAACTAGGAAAGAACCTTGATGCCCATCAACAGATGAATGGAAGAGGAAGAGTTGGTATTTGTATGTATATTTGTGTATACACACACACACAGATACACACACACACACACACACACACACACACACACGTACACATACCCGCACCATGGAATACTATGCAGCCATCAAAAGAAATGAAATCTTGCCATTTGCCAGGACATGGATGGAACTAGACGGTATTATTTTGAGCAAAATAAGTCAGTCAGAGAACGACAGTTATTATATGATCTCCCTGATAGAAGGTTCTTGAGAGGCAGTGTGGGTGGGTTTGGGGAGTAGGGAAGGAAAGAATGAAACAAGATGGGATCAGGAGGGAGTCCAACCATAAGAGACTCTTAATCTCACAAAAGAAACTGAGGGTTGCAGGGATGAGGGTTGCAGGGAGAGGGTGGTTGGGTGATGGACATAGGGGAGGGCATGTGCCATAGTGAGTGCTGTGAAGTCTGTAAACCTGGCGATCAGAGACCTGTATCTCTGGGACTAATAGTACATTGTATGTTAAAAAAAAATAACAAATAAAAAATAAATATTAAAAATGGATAAAGGACCTGAATGGATATCTTTCCACAGGATCATGGAAATGCAAGTCAAAACCACAGTGAAATATTATTATGTCACAGTTAATATTGCTACTATAGGAGAGAAAAAAGAAAACCAGTGTTGGCAAGGTTATGGGGACCATGGAACCCTTGTGCACTGGTAGAAAGGTAAACTGATACAGCCACTTTTTTTTTCTCAAAAAAGAATGAAACTATAATTACCCTGTGATGCAGCAATCCCAGTTTGGGGTGTATATCCAAAGGAAATGAAACAGGATTTCAAAGAGACATCTGCACCCCATGTTCACTTCAGCATTGTGCACTGTTGCCAAGACACTGAAACAACCTAAGTGTTGCATGGGTGAAGATTATGTGGGTCATGGACATGAAAAGTCTAGCGAAAAGAATATAGTCAATGATATTGTAATACCACGGTATAGTGAGAGATGATGATTACACTTACTGTGTAATACTGAGTAGTGTATGTAATTGTCAAATAACTGTGCCGTACACCTGAAACTAATAAAAGATTGTATGTGCATTATACTTTAATGTTAGAGAAAATGTGAATGTTATTTGGTTATGGAAAAGAAGGAAATTCTGCTATTTGTGTCAACATGGATGTAACTGCAGGACATTATATTCAGTGAAAAAAGTCAGAAAGAGAAAGACAAATACTGAGTGCTATCATCTATCCATGGACTTAATAAAAATAAAGAAGTCAACTCACAGAAGCAAACAGTAGGATGATGGTTACCAGTGGCTGGGACGTGGGGCACATGGAGAGATATTGGTGTAAGGAGAAGAACATTCAGTTATAAGATGAATAAGTTATGAGGGTCTAAGGTATAGCATGGTGACTGTAGTTATAATACTGTATTATGCTCTCGAAACTTGCTAAGGAAATAGATCTTAAGCTTGCTTACCAAAAAAAAAAAAAAGGAAGGGAAGAAAGAAAAATTTTCAGGTGATTGTGAGGTGATGTGCTCATTAATTTGCTTGCAGTAATCATTTTATAAGGAATATGTACTATAGGTCATCAGATTGTACACTTTCAATATATGTAGTTTTATGTGCTTATTATACCTGCAAAAATCTGGAAAAATATTTGCAATGGTAAATACGAGGTTATGAGAATTTTGCCACCCTTCACTATAACTAATAAAAGTAATGCTTCTAGTTGGTAAAGCATGCAAGCAACCGACCAGACAGGTGCAATAGGCGGAGCCCTCCCTTGTTACCTTTTCCCTTCTCCAAGCCCTCCTCCAGGCCCACAGCTTGCCCCGCCCATCGCACCCTCCTGGCCAATGGCCAGCCGGCGGCCAGGCCGGAAGTGATGTGGACAGCCGCCAAGGTTTGGGCCTCCTGTGGCTTCTGAGGCCTCACTGGGAGCGGGGCGTGGAAAACTAGCTCTAGAAAATGAAAGCTGTAATAGTAGGAAGAAGAACAACGACCGAAAGCCTGGTGGAATAACGCGAAGGGTAGAAGCTGGGAATCAGAGCCCAAATCGTAAGAGAACAAATGGAGAAGACAGATAGCGCCCGAAGGTGTGTGTGGTAGGTCCAGGTGTGAGGAAGACGGTTTGCAGCGGCACAAGAGATGGGATGCAGGTGTCCCGCTCAGCAGGGGGACGGCGTGGGGACCAGCATCCCACGGGGTCGTGGGAAGAGGGAGGGAGCGAAGGGAGGGCCTGAAAGGAGACCCCAAGAGCCCGCGGAGTCCTGGATGCCTTGGCGGCGCCAGGCGCCATGAACCCTGGGAGCTCGGCCTTTGGCCCCGATTCCTGAGGAATGCAGTGGGGGCCCCATACAGTTCAATAGGGCGGGGTGGTGAGCTCTTGAGACTGACTGATCCCTGAAGCAAATATAGCGTTTCCTTCTGCAGCCTGTCCTCTTGCCGCCCACTCAAGCTCCCGGTTCTATGATAGCACGTGGCTGTCGTTTGCCTGATTTGATTTTTGAGCTCAGTGTCTGCTGAGCTGATGCACTTAGACAAGGAGGAGGAGTCCAGCGTGGCAGCTTGGGGCTAGAGACGGCAGAGAGCACCAGTGCCTGCCTCTGGTTGGGTCATCAGAGAGCTCACTCTTCTTTTATGGGGAGGGCTGGAGCTCTCTGCCCAGCTGGTAGCTAATCCCAGGCCTTCTTAAGCTATACTGTGCTACACGTTCTCTCTTAGCTAGCTTCTTTCCTAACTTATCCTCAGTGGCTATTTTGTTTTTATTCTTCTGTCATGTTTAAAAGATTTTCTTCATTTACTTGAGGCAGAGAGCGAGACAGAGCCCCAGAGCAAGCCTTCAAACAGCGGGCATAGGCCAAGGGCAAGGGCAAGGGAGAGAATCTGAAGAGGTCCTTTCACTGGGTCCTGTGGGGACCCCGAGATCATGACCTGAACAGAACCATGAGTAGGAGGCTTAACTGGATCAGCCTGCAGGGGCTGCATATTTTTAAACATTTTGTCAAGATTTTACGTTGAAGTGATCTCTGTACCCAACGTGTGGCTCCAGCTCTCAACCCTGAGATCCAGAGCAGTCTCTGTGTCAGCCAGGGCTGGGGAAATCTGCCTGAACACCGAGGTTCTTGTTCGTTACTAATGGCATGGGTAGAAAGGGTCTTTTTATTATTTCATTTTATTTAAATGTATATTATATTATTTATTTTATTTTATCTCAATTTTATTACTTTTATTTTATTTCAATTTTAATTTGTTTCTGTTTTAGGATTAAAACAACTTCTGTGTTTCCAGAGCCTGGGCATCCCATAGACAGTATCACCTTTATTGCTGATGCTGGGTTTTGAGAGCTGTTCATTCCTGGGACGTGGGTGTTCATTCCTTTCTGTTGAATTTCCAGGAACACATTTCTCATTGACCTCGCTAGCTTTTTTATTCCTTGCGGACAGAAAGTGACACACCCAGTGTGTACACACTCAGAGGCCGTTTCCTAGGATCTGGAGTTTGGGGAGGTGATGTGGGGGGAGCCTGGAAAAGAGGCGGGGTTTGATCTCTACTGAACACTATTAGCACTGGCAATTCTATGATTGTAGTCAAGACGTCACAGTCATTTTCCTAGGAAGAGAGACGGTGTTTGGTTTGTGGGTTGCGTTGTGACCTTGTTTTTGTCTGTCCTGAGCAATATTGTCAGATGGCCTTGTTTTGTCTTGTTTTATCAAGGTCTCCAAGCAGCTTTGTCAGAGGTTGATATTCTGCAAGCATGATTATTTACTTACAAGCATGAGAAAATACAGAAAATACAGGCTGGGAGTGTCCGTTGCGGTGTGAGAGGCTGGCCTTGTTCGTTGTCTCTAGAAATCCCTAAAGCAGAAGAAAAAAAGAGAGAGCTCGGATCTTAACAGTTGTAGCTGTAGCTGCAAACCTGATGGGAAAGTATGACTTTGGCTGTGTCTTGAGATTCCTGTGTCTCAGTTTCTCGATTCACAATGGCTCAAAGGGACTTGTTCCTGCATGGGTTGTCCCAGGTGTGAAATCGACAGGGGAGGAAGGTTGATAAGAGCCAGAGGCCCGGATGGTGGTACACAGCGCTTTCGTGGATTCCCACCCCTCCGGGGCTATCGGGTCAAGAACGGCAGGCACAGGCATGTGCTCTCCTGTCCAGCCTGGGTCCTCCAATCACCTATGGCTTCGTTATATTTACATGGTGGTTTCAGTCCCCCAGTGGGGTCAGATTGCAATGACAGGTCCAGGAAGAACTGGGTTAGGGCCCGGCCTGCCCTTACTGACCAGTAGGTTGAGTTCCTTAGATGACTGGAGACAACGTCAGCTGAGACCACCTTAGCTATGACCCATACTCTGTGAGACAGGAAAAGAAAAGACACTGCTCAGCCCGATGCATTTGCCATCTCGAGGCCTTCCTGCTCTCCCATCTTGAGGGTGTACTTACTGTAGATCACCCGGATTGTAAGCCAACTGAGTATAACCTGTAGGGGTGTAGAATTGTGACAAAAGCATATTCCAGGGGAAATTCCTTCTGGCCATTTTTGTTTTCAGGGTGGAATCTCGATTGACCAGTGTCCCCTGATATTCAGAGGTGGGTTTCTGGAGGGGGAGTGAGGAGCCTGGACAGGGGAGTTTGCAGCCAAAGCCTGGCTGGGGGCTCTGCTGCTGTCAGCTGGTGGGGGAAATTCTCCTAATTTCTGTGGGCCTCAGTTTCCCCATGTGTAAATTACAGTTGATATTCAAATTCTCCCAAGTCCCTTCCTGCTCCAGTGTCTGCACGTGCCCGAGGGACTGAGGTGCCTGTTATGGAGTCCTGGGGACTGGAGCCGGGACCTGACTTGGTCCCTTCTCTGTGTGTCTCCCACAGGAGCCTGGGCTGAGTCCACACTGAAGACAGAGAATGGAGAGAGGAGCTGGAAGACAGGATATCAGCAAGTCTGGAAGACGAGAATATCGCAAAGAAGAACAAGGCCATGGTGGTGCAGGTGGTTGCCCGAGGAGGGAAGAATAAGCCCAGGCGGAGTCCAGAAAACTGAAGGGAAACCGAGGAATGCATGAGGCAGCATGAGCTGAGGGGGATGAATCGGAGAGTCCCACAGTCCACAGTGAGCCCGTGCCCCTGGGGCGGGGCCCCACAGGATGGATCGGGATTCGCTTGTACTGCTGGAGAACTGTACCAGTTCCCAGAGGAGGAGGAGGTGCCCACGAGCTTCAACCTTGGAGCCGCCCTTACGGTGGATGTTTCCAGGTAAGTGTGGGCCTAGGGGGATCAGGGGCATTTGAATTAGAGTTGCAGAGGTCCACCTTTCCTGCAGACTATTGTTGTAAGGTCAGAAACGACCACAGTAGGGGGCTCTTGCCTCTGAGACAGTGATACCAATAATATTCTTTGGAATGTATTGTGGTAAAGGGCTTTATGCACTATATATTTTGTCTATATATATGTTCAGGGTCTCATTTTTCCTTAGTCTTAGTCCTTAGTGTTAAGAGCATGGAATTCTGACATCAAGAGGATTTCACTGGGGAGGTCAAGCAGTGAGTGGGAGAATGCGACCAAGATCTTGTAGCATGTGGGTGTCTCAGTTCCTTGAGAGTCTGCCTTCTGCTCATGTCCTAATCCCAGGTCCCCGGGATCAAGTCTCATGGTGAGGGGGCGGGACAGGGGGCTCCCTGCTCAGCAAAAGGGCGCAGGGGTAGGCCAAGCACTCGAATCCTAATGACAGGGTGGGCGTTTGAGAAGACTCCAAGAGGGCAGTCCCTTCTTCATCAGAGCGCACCGCAAGGGCATGTCACGGGACATCGAGCGTGTTGCGGCTCCTCTTTAAGGAAGGGGATTTGTTGCCTTCTGGGAGAAAGCAGAGAGCATTCCTGCAGGACATTCGGTCTAGGACTGCAGTTGAGATTTGAGATTTTCGACCACTTCTGTTGGATCGGGGAAGGGATCTTTCTGAGAGCTTCCGCAGTGCTTGGCTTGGTCCTTGGAGCCGTGAATACAGAGGTCAATACAACATCATTGCAACTGTCACAGGGCTTTCTGTCGAGTAAGCAGAAGTGATGAGAAGCGGGGGTGGGGTGAGTTCCTGGGAGGAAGTGGCCAGTGCTGTCTGGGGCATGATGTCAGTGGTTGTTCCAGTCTCTCACGGTGTTTTTGACCTACCTTGGCCCAGGGACCCTAGACTGGGACCAGATTTCCGCTCCTTGGGATACTGCCTGCCAACACCTGGGTTCCAAGGTGGCCCAAAGCAGCCGACACTTCCCAGGTCTCCGGAGGAAACTGCTGGTATCAGTACCTCCCGCCTCTGACTTGGCCAGCTGGAGAAATCGAGGCAAGTTCACAAAGTCTAATAGGGGTGTCCTTGTCCTAACGATCAGTGATGTTGTGCCTTTGTGTCTGAGAACTTCCGTGCTTTCCAGACTTCAGTATTCTCTCTCCATATAAAAATCCTGTAAATAGGGGCGCCCGGGTGGCTCAGTCGTTGAGCCTCTGCCTTCAGTTCAGGTCTTGATCCCAGGTTCCTGGGATGGAACCCCACCTCGGGCTCCCTCCTCAGTGGGGAGCCTGCTTCCCCCTCACCCACTGGCCGGGCTTGTGTTCCCTCTGTCACTGTGTCTCTCTCTGACAAATAATGTAATTGAAGGCTTCCAGAAATGTGCATAGTGGCCATATTGTAGATCAAGTAACTAAAAACAACAGAGAGGCCTGGAAACGATTGCTGGGGTAAATTAAAGGCAATCTAAATGAATAGAAAGACATCTATCCCATGCATAGATTAGGAGACTCCAGGTGATTGGAATACCAAATGAGTTTCATTCGGACTCACATGGGAGAAGACACATTGGGGGCAAATGTGCAAGCTAATTCTAAAAATGTATATGCACATCGAGGTACTGAGACTAGCAAGATGGCCATGAAGCCTTATACTGGAGAAATCCACTCCATGTCAAAGCTCATCATGAAGCTATGGTCATTAAAGCACTACGTTATGGTATAAGGAATCACAATGTATATATATATAGGAACAAGAGGGGCTATTGAGTACAAAATTTCCCCATACACATATACAATGTTTAAACTTTTTTTGGATTATTTCTAAGTCATCTCTACATCCAACATGGGGTGCAAACCCACTACTCTGCAGACAAAGGTCGCTTGCTGCACCTATTGAGCCAACCAGGAACCCTGGGTGTTTGTTTGTTTGTTTTTTAAATTATTTATTTATTTTCAGAAAAACAGTATTCATTATTTTTTCACCACACCCAGTGCTCCATGCAATCCGTGCCCTCTATAATACCCACCACCTGGTACCCCCACGCCCCCGCCACTTCAAACCCCTCAGATTGTTTTTCAGAGTCCATAGTCTCTCATGATTCACCTCCCCTTCCAGTTTAGCCCAACTCCCTTCTCCTCTCTAACACCCCTTGTCCTCCATGATATTTGTTATGCTCCACAAATAAGTGAAACCATATGATAATTGACTCTCTCTGCTTGCCTTATTTCACTCAGCATAATCTCTTCCAGTCCCGTCCATGTTGCTACAAAAGTTGGGTATTCATCCTTTCTGATGGCGGCCTAATACTCCATAGTTTATATGGACCCCATCTGCCTTATACATTCGTCCGCCGGAGGGCATCTTGGTTCTTTCCATAGTTTGGCGACCGTGGCCTTTGCTGCTATAAACATTGTGGTACAGATGGCCCTTCTTTTCACGACATCTGTATCTTTGGGGTAAATACCCAGGAGTGCAATGGCAGGGTCATAGGGAAGTTCTATTTTTAATTTCTTGAGGAATCTCCACACTGTTCTCCAAGGAGGCTGCACCAACTTGCATTCCCACCAACAGTGGAAGAGGGTTCCCCTTTCTCCACATCCCCTCCAACACATGTTGTTTCCTGTTTTGTTAATTTTGGCCATTCCAACTGGTGTAAGGTGATATCTCAGTTTGGTTTTAACTTGAATCTCCCCGAGGGCTAGTGATGATGAACATTTTTTCATGAGTCTGATAGCCATTTGTATGTCTTGATTGGAGAAGTGTCTGTTCATATCTTCTGCCCATTTTTTGATATGTTTGCCTGTTTCGTGTGTGTTGAGTTTGAGGAGTTCATTATAGATCCTAGATATCAACCTTTTGTCTGTACTGTCATTTGCAAATATCGTCTCCCATTCCGTGGGTTGCCTCTTGGATTTTTTGACTGTTTCCTTTGCTGTGCAGAAGCTTTTGATTTTTTAAAATAAAGTCATTGGTACACTTGACGAGGATAACCAAAGACTTTTACTAAAAGTAACTGGAATGAATGAACATCTACTTAATACTATGTTAACATTAAAACCTACTTAGCACTATATATCGATGGTAGTTGAAGAAGTAAAAGTAGATGTTTTTTTTGTTAAAGATTTTATTATTTATTTGTTGGAGATAAAGAGAGAGAGCAAGCAATCACAGGCAGGGAGAGATGCAGGCAGAGGGAGAAGCAGGCTTCCCCCCTGAGCGGGGAGCCCGATATGTGACTCGATCCCAGGACCCTGGGCTCATGACCAGAGGCCACGTCAGATACCCAACTGCCTGAGCCACCCAGGTGCCCCAAAGTATAATTTTCAAGCACAGGGTCTCACGTCAGTAGCCAGTGTTGACAACATGATGCTCTTAGCCCGTTGTGATGGAATTTTTCCCGGAGGTTTCGGGCAGGAATGAGGTCTAGGTAAAGGAAGCACCTTTGCAGAAAGGTATAGGCACGAATTGGCAAATGGGGGCGTGGGGTTTGGCGTAGAAGAGGACTCTCCCTGAGACCTGCCTCCAGCCCCCATAACAAGGGGTTCCGGGGCCAGTCACAGGGGAACTGGGTCCTCCGTGTGCCTTTGTTTCTTCATTTGTGAACCAGGAAAAAGGAAAGCTCCCATGAACAAGTGGACTGTGAAGACTAGAAGTGCTAATATGTAGGAAATCATGCGTCTCAAGAACTCTAAGGGACGTCCATGATCTCAGGGAGTTTCCAAACTGACTAAACACCGGACTTTAATAAGAAGATTCCAGACCCCACGTCAGCCCACTGAATCAGAATTGCTAGAAACCAAAAGGACGAGATTGCATTTGTACTAACTCTCCGAGGCTGTTCTGATACAGTGATCAGTATATGAGTAGGGAACACTGAGTCGTATAACGTTCCTCTAAAACAGCAAAGTGGGAATAGCAGAACGCGGATCTTTTCTGTCGAGTCTCTCCGCCAGAGGAGTAAAGGAGGAGGACTCTGCAATGGAAGGAGACCTGGCCCACCTGACCCCATTTAATCTTCGCGCAGTTTCCATGTTTGATTAGAAACAGGCCGCCAGGTGAATGGCACGAGGTCAAGTCAAAGGAATCTATCAAGCAGTGCTCCATCTTCTGAAACTTGTTTTTACCTTTCTGAAACTTGAATTTCAGTATAGTTATCTTACAGTGTTAACATAAGTTTCAAGAGTAGAATGTGGTGATTGAACATTTCCATACATTGCTCAGTGCTCATTCGCACAAGTGCACTTGTTGACGCCCTCTGCATTCCCCGATTCCCTGGTCCCCCTCCCCTCTGGCTACCACCAGTTTGTTCTCTCTAGTTAAGAGTCTGTTTCTTGGTTTGTCTGGCGCCCTTTTCTTTTGCTCTGCTTATATATTTTGTTTCTTACGTTCCACATATGAGTGGAATCCTTTGGTATTGAGCTATCTCGGACAGACTTAATTGACTTAGTACAATATACTCTAGATGCCCCTGTCTCATTTCAAATGGCAAGATTTTATTCTTTTCTATGGCTGAGTAATATTCCGTGGTATAAATATACCGCATTGTCTTCACCGGTCATCTATGGACGGACATCTGGGCCCTTTCCAGAATTTGGTTATGCATGTATTCGTGCTTACTAGTGCTTATGTATTTCTGAGAGTAAATATCCCGTAGTAGGACTGTTGGATCGTAGAGGGGTTCTGTTGTTACGTTCTTGAGGAACCTCCATACCATCGTCCACAATGGCTCCCCCGGTTTGTGTGCCCAGCACTAGGGCAAGAGGGTTCCCTTTTCTCCGCAGCCTTGCCCACACTTGTTGTTTCTTATGTTTTGGGTTTTAGCCATTCTGACGGGGGTGAGTGCATATCTCATTGGTTCTTTCTGTTGCTTGTTTTTTGTTTGTTTGTTTAAGATTTTACCTGCTTCTTTGAGATAGAGAGTATAAATGGGGAGGAGTCGAAGAAGGGGTAGCAAGCTCCCCACTGAGCAGGGAGTCTGATGTGGGACTCGATGCCAGTGAAACGTGGTCCCTATGACATAATCAGAAGAGCAAGGAAAGCAACGTACACATAGAGGGGTCATCTAGGAGTCAGGGATGTTAAGTTCTTGAGGAACCTCCGTACTGTTTTCTAGAGTGGCTGCACCAGTTTGCATGGGCACCGAGAGTGTCAGAGGGTTCCCCTTTCGCTGTACTCTTGCCACAATCTGTTGTTTCCTGAGTTGTTACCTGTAGGCATTCTGACTGATGTGAGGTGGTATCTCACCGTGGTGTGGTTTGTATTTCCCTGGTATGGCACTCTTACTTTCAACACTCCGTAAAACTGGTGGTGCAAGTACTTTCTATTCAGTGAGGATGTCCTCGTATGCAGGCAGTAGAGAAAGAGTATTGAATATGCAACCCTCACGGAGTCCTCATTCCCTCCCTAGGAGTCCTTTGAAGTGAACTTCCCCGGATGAGAGACGACAGAGGAGGCTTTGACTTTCAAACAGCTGGTCACTGTTGAATAGACTTACTGGCATTTGTACGACACAACTCTGGGAGTGGAGTAGGTGGGAAAAATAGGATGTAAATAACATCTGTTTCACTGGGCGGGAACAGTAGTATACCAGGTCAGGTTGATACAGAAGGAAAGGGAAAATACAATAATGTCAAATGTTTGAGGTCGAGAGATCCCTTCACACTGACAAACTGAAGGGGAGAAGTTTGGCAAGCTCATAGGGAACCAAACATGTCCACGGACTTTCGGTGTAATGCTCAGCCCTACGTATACGACCTTCCTAAACGGCAGAGAGGCCTATAGGCGCACAGGTGCACATGCAGAAAAGAAAAGAAATACCACAGAGAGCTAAACACAGAAACATGTCCTCCCGGTAGGGTACGTAGAGCCTAAAGGTGATGGAGACTCAGTATAACTGTGACGATGAGAACCAAGCACATGTCCATGAGCATGTGTCCCGATCCTCCAAATCACCATGATAGGGAGAGCTTAGAGCATCCAATGTCAATAACCCACAAGTTCATAGTGGTTGTCCGAACCAAAAACTTTAATGACATAGAAGGGGGACAGAATGTTCTTTTCCACAGTGCAGTGCCGTCCAATACACATTGTATAGATATCCAAACATCAGAATTCTTCCAATGTACAAACAGAGATAGGGTTAGGAGATACCACAGGGAGCAGTAAAAGATGGCAACATGTTAGAGAAAGTGGTTAAGAGGAGAGGCTCGTCACCCATCCTCAGGGTCCACCACGTACCAGATTCCCAATTTCAGAAAGCAAAGCATGTGTCTTGCTGTGAACAGATCAATCTGATAGGTACTCTATAGCAATGCAACCAAAGCTGCTCTCACAGGAGTGGTGATGGGCACACTGGACCTTCTTGGTCTCCGGGTAGGCTAGCCGGGACACATGCAGCATTAACCATGGAGTGTCCTGGCCCAAGGCACAGGCTGAATTTAATCAGGAGGAACTTATCAGACAACTTCAGAATGTAGGCCATTAAGCTAGACATGTGGCCTGTCCCCTACAAACAAGGAAATGTCACCACCACCGGAGACAGCCACCTAACGGTGAGGAGATATTTTGGGTTCTGAAGGAGTAAGAAAATACAGCAACACATTCTTGTCGTCCTTTGGAACCCAACCTATCTCTCCTCCATGTTGCTGTCTCTTATTTGTGGTGACAGGGATTTGTGAAGACAGACAGACCGGTCATCTGGTTCAATGGTCCACATCCTGAAGGTGTCTGATAACTCCCTCGTGCTCAAATTCAGGCTGAACGTCTCCAGGAAGAACACGATGTAGTCAATGCTGTGTGCTTCTGGCATAGCCCAGTTGGTGGCCCAGAATGTCCAGTGTGACATGTGGCCTCTTCCCGTGGTGCTGCTGACTCTGGTTCTCTGCAGGATGGAATTGAGAGCAGCAAGACTGAAGGTCTCTGGAAACGGGGGTGTGAATCTAGGCAGGCATTGGTCTCCTGAGGGGTTTATCACAACTGGAGCTGAAGGGCAAGAAACTCTCTCCTCCAATGGGTCTCTTGCAGTAAAAATCATCGAGAATGGCTTGGGATTGTGATGTGGATTCTCAGCAAAGTGTCTCTCCCGTGCTCTCTTTGGGCTTTAACTTGATGTGCTGCTTTAGATTTCCTTTCATCCAGTGGAAAAAGAAGGGGTTTTAGGATGAAGTTTCAGGATGGGGTTTTCATTCACAGAGGCCTCTCTTTTCTTAGTTTCTGCAGACTTTGGCCTCTGAGAGAGGAAGAGTGAGAGAAATCAAATGTGAGTCTTGGTCAGATGCTACTGGTGGCTGAGCCTGGAGGGGTGGTGGCCAGGTGACAGAGGGCAGGAGCAAGCGGAAGGCCTCTCCAGAGGAGCAGCTGCAGGGGGAGCTGCACCCAGGCAGAGGGGGAGTTGAGAGCCCCAAGTCAGAAGTCATACCTTCACGAAACCGATAGGCAGCCTGTGTTGGAGGATGCAGGGGCCCCTGGGCTCCCCCAGCAGGGGGCTAGTGATGTCCCAGCTCAAAGCTGCTGTGAGCTTTTGCCAGATCCCAACTACCTCCTCCTCTGCAGCCACTTCCCCCTTGAGCCCCTCCATCAGAAGCCAAGTGATGGCTTGCCGACGCCTCCCGGGGAGGTGGGCACCTAGCACGCACCACGCGCGTTCCGAGACAGGCTGCTGCAGGAAGCAGGGGACCCGTGGCAGCCAAACACATCCCCTTTTCACCCTTGTCCCAGTCTTCTGAAAAGGAGGCCAGGCTTTGGAATGAGTCCTAGATTGGGAGAGCCCACAGGGGCCTATGAGTATCTCCAACTTCTTTTCTGCCCTGTGCAGAGGAGGAGCTGTGGCCCCAGGGGCTAAGGACCCCCGAAAGCCATGTGACCTGTGACTGAAAAGCCTGGGCTGAAAGCCAGGCTCAGGCCCTGTGCAAACCTGTGGTGGGGAGGGAGAGGACAGCCCCTGATCTGCAGGTGTGGGCAGGCAGTAGATACTGATGGTCACTTTTGGCCTCCCAGGAACAAGCCCAAAGGTGCTGAGGGAAGAACCCGGGGAGGAGAAACCACAAGGGGAATTCACAAAGGACAGCCTGGGTGTTATCAGGGACACTTCATTTTCCCTCAGGGACAACAAGGGTCTCTGAATGTTATCTCACACAGGATAGACCTTGGGGCATTTGTAGGAATAGTCTGAGTAGGTATAAGCTTCAGCAAAGTGTAAAGGGCACATGGAGAAGGATTCATGTTTGCTTTCTAGATTCTCATCCCTTCTTTCCCCAACTTTCCATAAGCGTAGAGCCTCTCATGGATTCCAGGGTTGTTCTGATGGGCCTGCAAATGGATAGATAGGAGAAGGAGTCCTGAGATTGTTTCCTGAGATGTTGTATAATGACACCATAGGATTATTTTCTTTCAATCTGTCGTGGACCTGTCGGGGAGCTGGCAAGTCCTCGTAGTGACTTTGTGAACCATGGTTTTGATTGCCACAGGAAGCAAGAAACCTGAAATTCCTCAACCTCGATCAGGGAAGGGATCATGTTTTAGACACTGGGTTTCCAGGCAATATTCCTTCCTCATTGTATCGTGTATGATAGGGGCTGAGGAGAAGCTTGACCCACCAGCTGGGTCCCAGGTGAGGGTTCTGTGTCCACCTAGCTCAGATTTCCTGAACGTCCCAAGAGGAGAGTGCACGTGGCAGTGACTCATTGAGACCTCGGACCTGGGAGGAGGAGGCTTGGAATTGGAGAAGCAGGGAAGGAGGGCAAGGAAGCCAAGAAAGCGTGTGGTTTCTGGCAGAGCTCTAAGTGTTTGATGGGTGTAATAATGCTGCTCTGCTGAGGAGGGCCATGGGGCCTGCTTCGCCATGGGCGTGGAGAGAGGGGAGAGGGAATCCCAGGACAGCCCCGGCAGGAACACAGCAGAGTTGAGCTGCATCCCGGTGATGGAGACCAAGGGCCGGCAGGGTGGCAGCCCCCATGCGAAACCGGGGAAGCACCAGCTGTGGGAATGGCCGAAGGAGGGAGAGCAAGTGAAGAGACAGTGTGTGTTTGGTCGGGGGTGTTGGGGGGGTGGAGCTCTAATCAGCAGGAGAACAGTCGGAGTCCATGCCCCAAGCGCCAAAGGCATGATTACCTCTGGGCCCTAAGCTTGAAGACCAGGGAATCTGCATGCCAGTCTCCACTGGCCAAACTGCAGTATTCTCTTGGGAATCTTCTGTTTCATGACACGGAGGGCTTTCATGTGGCCATGGATTTGACAGCCATGCTGTCTGTCCCTCGAGTCCTCACCAGCATCACGCTCCAGCTTGGGAGGGTTCTTCATGCACATGGAAGCATCCAAAGCCAGTTCTGCAAGGAAAAGCACATCGACAGGATCCGCTGTGATTCATGATCTTTCTGGACCTCCACCTCCATTGATGTCAAAGAAGGACAGTGGCCAGAATGAGAAAGGCCGTCTGACAGATCACAGGCCCGTGGACACAGTTTGATTACTTCCGGTTTTGGCTCTCTCTCTCATACTCAAGTAAGGCTCACTGGGCCAGGAGGCCAACAGGTTCCCAATGGACAAAAGTGAAAGCACGAGAAACGATCGGTAAAAAGAAACAGTTCTGGGAAAGAGAAGTTTCCACACACAAGGAAATTGTGCTGGAAAGAGGCTGTACTCTTGTCGAGAAGAGACTGTAGAGCGCAGCAAAGTCTAGGTTGCAGGGAAGCCTTTCGGGGTCAACCAGGGAAGAGCACACTGGGGAATGCATACAACATGCATCAACATGGCCAGCGTTTCATACCTGTGCACTACGTATAATATACACACCGAATAGACAACATGTGTGTGACCTAAGATAGAAATGTCTGTGTCTGTATGTATATATGTATGTATAAGGGAGTCAGTGATTAATGAGGGATTTGCGGACAGGCCCAGAGCATTCTACCCCCGCTCTGCTCAGCTGCATCGAGTAAAAGAAAAGACACGGAATCCAAAAGAACGAGAAAAGCAGTGGTGAGAAACAGGTGACCATGGACATGTTCCATGGGGGAGTCGGTGGGAACAAGTCAGAGTAAAAGCATCTGCCCCAGCGTGTAATTGTGTATTCACCCCCAGCTGATAGGATGAAACCTAATCCCCCAGTGTGATGGTATGATGGGGTGAGCCTTTGGGAGGCAGCTCCTCCCCTAGAAGGGATTCGCGCTCTATAAAAGAGACCTCACAGGGTTCCGTCGCCTCTCTGCACTGTGGGGACAGAGCCAGAAGGCAGCCACCTCTGAGCCAGGAAGGCAGTGTCACCAGGCCCCGAATGTGTCCCTGTTTGATGGTGGTTCTGGCGCGCCTCCGGAACGGTGAGATACCGATTTCTGTTGTTGTTGTTGTTGTTGTTTTTTTTTTAAGATTTTATTTATTTATTTGACAGAGAGTAATCACAAGTAGATGGAGAGGCAGGCAGAGAGAGAGAGCGGGAGGCAGGCTCCCTGCTGAGCAGAGAGCCCGATGCGGGACTCGATCCCAGGACCTTGAGATCATGACCTGAGCCGAAGGCAGCGGCTTAACCCACTGAGCCACCCAGGCGCCCCCGATTTCTGTTGTTAAGAAGTCAGCCTGTCTGAGGCATTTTTGTTATTATAAGCAGAGCGGACCAAGGAGCTGGCATGGAGCTTTTTTTCTTGCTCAGGCCTCCATGGGACGTGAGTCACAGAGAGAGGGAGGGGGCCAGCGGGTCGGGGCAGGACGGTGGGCGCCAAGGAGAAGTGACAGGCCGCAGGGAGAAGACAGTAAGGAGGGTGAGTGCTAAGGCCCTGGTCCGCGCTGGGCTTCCCCGAGCACTCACTGAGCTCTTTCTCCAGGGCCCTCCCTGGTGCCACAGTGCTGCTACTGATGTGGCCTCCCCCTGGGAACGGCATCTCCTCAATTCTCAGGGAGGTCAGCTCCTGACCGAGGAGCCCCAAGGCACCCCAGGCTCCAGGAAGGGACTCTGAGTGCTGGTGGGGAAGGAAGACAGGATGCAGAGGAGGGTGGAAACGCTCAGTCTTCAGGACATCTGAGCAGAGGTGGATCCTGAGGAGCAGGAGGCTGGGCATGAGGCCCCGGAGATGAAGGGAGCAGATGGACGAGATGGAGGACCCGAAGAGAGAGTGACCTGTATACTTCATGGGGTAAAGTGGACCCTTCTCAGCTTAGAAAAGGAAAAAACAAAAATCAGTAGTACGCGGTGTTGCGAGGCCAGTATTTCTACAGTGTCTGTGAGCACCGAACAGGGCAGATGGGCTTGACGATGCTGAAGGAGAGAAAACTGGGCGCATGAGCCTTTCTGAGAAAGGCAGGCAGGATGGGGTCCGGGGATAGTAGATCTGCCTCAAACTGCTCTTCCCCACATGAAACAATGCCCTGACACCATTTCCAAGAGTTGAAACCCCACAGGCATCTGAGGATTCGATGTGACAAATTCATACATATTGTCATGCAATTTTGTTGCATCAGGGCCCCTATGAATTGTATTTCATGTTCCCAAGAACAATGAGACGGAGACCCCATTTTTTGTGGTTTTCAGTAAGCGGACTGAAGGGAAAATGCATGAGAAGAGGCGGAAGTTGGCCAGTTATACAGCCAGGAAGTGGCAAGGCCAGTACCTGGTTCAGAGCTGATACTGAACACCAGGCTCTTGCTCACCTTGCTGTATTGCAGCATCGTGGGGGCTCAACCTCATCCCATTGCTACCTGTAGCCACAAGTCTGTGATGACCAACACAGGGCCTAGAGCTTCCTAGTCACCTTCCCTCTCACCTCGGAGCAGTGGCGGTTGGTCCCCAGAACCCATGTTGGTGCCCAGGCTCCCGATGGCAGAGGAGAGGCTGAGCCTGGCTCTGTTGTCACCACGGTCCAAATGCTGGTCCAGCTGCAGTTGCAGGGAATCAGCCACCGGGGTGCTTGGCTGTGTCTGTGCCCCGGAACTTTGCACCTGTGCTCTTGGGAAAGTCAAGTTTCCACTGGATGGCCCTTGGTGACAGGGAGACTGCATCGGAGCTGAAGCGAGAAGAGATTTCAATGGGATCCATCCCAGGGCTCCTTAGCTGAGTGCTCTCAGAACACCCATGTCTGATGCCCCCGCCCCTCTGTGAGACCACCCTGGGAGCAGGTACAAAGGCAGGCATCATGGCTATGAAGGAGATGTCCCCATTGTCTCTGAGCCTGTGGATGCTGTGTTGGCAGGTGACCAGGCTGCAGAGTCCCTGAGGTGAAAATCACCCCCTGACTCCGCAGGGCCTTCGGATGGGCCCAGTAGCTCATGCCTATCATTCTGTTCATAGTAACCTTGGTGTGAGAGCCTAGAGAGAAGTTCCTGGAGAGTTCTCAGGGCTTGGGAGAAGGAGTTGTCCATGTGTAGTGGCAACAAAGAACAGGGGAAGAAGTTCAGCCTCGAGGCTTCAGGTACCCCTAGAAGAGGGAGTTGCGGAAAGGTAGCACGGGCCAACTTATGGGGCCTTTTCCCAGCTCTGAAGCCTTTTGAAGCTTCTCATCTGCAATTTCTGTCTGCCCTTCCGTCCGTCCACTCATCTGGATTCTATTGCCCCTTGGAGAATGCTAAATAACCGTGTGTTTCATTTGTGCCTCCCAAATTGCTGTAATGCTGAGGATGCCTGGTCTCTTTGGCCCTCGGGGAGGACGGGGAAACTCGGGAGAAGGTAGTCCTAGGGCGGAAAGGCTGTTACTGTCCACGTAAGGTTGAGGGACAAAACATTTCTTAGGCAGTTTCACTGTACCATATTGATCCAATAAGGAACATCATGGACTCCTTGCTGGCCCTAGCACATGTTTTGTTCAGCAGAGAAAGTCTCCTAACAGGGCCAATTTTTCTCCCAGAAGGGAGGTCCAGAAAATAGCCTGAGCGGGAAGAGACGGGAAGTGGATTTTGGCCTGCGCCCCTGTGTGAGCGTGGCCGGAAGGGGGTCACACTCAGCAGGCTCCACGTTTCTGAAGATCCTGGAGAGGGAAACAACTCTTTGCTTTGCCCCTGAATGATATCCGTAGCCACGTAAGGTGCACAGGCTGCTGCTCATTTAGAGGGCATTATGCCACCAAGAGTGGACACGTGACAGAAACCGTATCCAAGCTGGGAAAATATCACTGATGCTGCACAGAGGGTGAAAAGCCCACCATCCACGGGGGAGGAAAAGCGGGACTAGAGCTTTGGCTTCACTGAATCCATGGGACAGGGGACAGACAGGACTGGGTGCTCAGGATCTTCCATGTAAATGCTCCAGAGGAAGGCCAACACCCGGGGAGAATGAAATTTGAGCTCAGCAGAAACAGCACAGACGCTGCCCATTGGGAGCAGCCGCATAGCAGTGTGGAGACCAGAGAGCTTGCAAGAAGATACACAGGACGTACAAGTGGCCATAGAATTTCTTGGGTCTAAAAAGTCTCTTCTTGGAAATAAGAGGCCTGTTACCAAGATGCCTCCAGGTGAGAGAGCGGTGGCTGAGGTTTTGTCCCTTTCTCTCCATTTCTCCTCTCTCACCTTACTTGGTCCCAACAGCCTGCTGCTTGTGAGGGGGCAGGTGACACAGGAACAGTGTGGGACAGAAGGAAAGGAAACTTGTCTGACCCACATGATGCCTTTTCTTTTGAAGTAGGCTCCACATCCAGTGTGGATCAGAACGTGGGGCTTGAACTCAGAACCCTGAGAGGAGGACCTGAGCGCAGATCAAGAGCTGGAGGCTTAACCCCCGGGTGTCCCAGTGTTTTGAAAATAAAATCCAAGAGCATATTCAAACCAGTATGGGTCTACAGGGCCTGTTGGCAGGGATGCATCTCTCAGCCTATTTATGTTGCTGTATACAGAGAAGACAGGCTTCCTGGGACCCTCCCTTCCCAGGAAGTTGTGCCCCTCACAATGGGGTTACTTACCATCTACATCCAGACCCTCGAAGGTTTCCTCCTTGTCACGTGTAGATGAGGCACTTGTACAAGGCCTCCAGGTGTCTGGCAGGTGATGGCCAATTGAAGAAGTCAAATGACATTCATCCAGAGAGTCCTGTGGGAAGTCATTCTCTTCTACCACGGGCAGCTCCGTGCAGAGCCTCGAGTTACAGGGAGGACTGGAGATGCAACAGGAAGGCTGAGTCAACATGGAGTCCCAGTGGTTTAGGGCAGCGGGGAGGACGGTGTGGTCACAGAGAACAAACGGGAAGTCCCCATCAGGGGAGAGGAGCCATTCTGCCTCCCTCTGGGGAAGGGTGTGGATGAAGCAGGGATAGATCAGGGAAGGAGAGAGGGAACCAGAGCAAGAGGTGGTCAGAGCATGGCCAAAATGGGAGTTTAAAGGAAGAGAGTCTGAACCTCCCCAGTGCACCACCGTCCCAAAACAAACAGCACACTCAGAAAACAAGAAAAGCAGCACCAGCACTTTGGCCTACGTCTTGTTGAATTTAGCAGAAAGGAGCAAGACCACCCCAGGCTATGGCAGCATTGGAGATTCCTAGAATGCTTGTGTGTCCCACGAATTTTATTTTTTTTCTAAACAGTTGTCTTGCCATGAATTCCTACCCACGTCATAATGCAAAAGCAGCAGAGGTAGATGGCATCTTTGGCCTGATTTGGATCAAAGCGTGACCGTGAGAAGGCAAGAAGTCCAGTGTGCTTAATATACTTGCATCAGGGGACTGCAGACTCCAGGCTTGGGAGGGATTGAGAAAGGGGCTTATAGTAGTGCCCCAGAAAAGCAGAAACCATTGCTAATGGCCCGTTTTGTGCATGTGAGAATGGGTGAGAGAGGCATATTTAGCAATTTCTAGATTTGCCTAGATCACCAGATGTCACCATTGAATTAAAGCCCATGAATCTTCAGAGTTACCTGGGGCATATCGGGTCTTGGTCTTCTACCTCCAAAAGATCATTCTGATTTTCTACAACTAAAGAGAGACAGGGCCAGTCACATTAAACGGAATGGCATCGGTACGTTAAAATAAAATATCCGCTGCAGCTAACACTCGGGCATAATTTTCCTTAATGGGGCAGAGGGTAGTGTGAGAGAAACCCTCCAGGAGGCCTCGGGGAGTGCCTTGGTAATGTGTCACGGTTTGCTTTCCTTAGGCCTCGGGCACGAGCTCCCTGATGTGGTGGGGCCACATGGAAAGAGTCTGTGTAGAGTGAAACGTGTGTTTTACCATGGATTCTGGGGGAGAGCTTGTCTGAGTTTTAAAAACGTACTACGTCCTTCTCACCTTACCTTATCTCATGAGATGCTCTAGGTGTGATGGTTGAAAGGCATTTAGACATAGAGACCAGACTGATGGATTGAATCTGCAAACCCTCAAATCAAGAGGAATCTTGTGTGTACAATTCCTTCGAGTACACAGACGTGGGAGCCATGCATGGGGAGGGGGAATGGCCGGGCTCAGCCTTGCTCAGGGAACCATTCAAGCAAGCTGATGGCAGAGGTGTGGATGTCCTGATACGGCTGTGATGACTCACTGAATCAGAGCAGTCAAACCAGGGAAACGACAAAGCCAAAGATGCAGGTAAAGCTGACAGCATCTTTGAAAAGGGACAAAGAAAACAAGGTCCATTGTATGGGTATAAAAACGAGAGCCCTGGAGATGAGGAGAGACAGTTAATGGAAATCAGGAGCAAAGACACCTGCGGCGTTGCATCACAAATGAGTGTGGGTTGTGACATCTACCTTGACTCCAATGTCCTAACGTATATCAGAAGGCATAAGCAGAGCCTGGGATGAGGAATGAAGGGCGGGTCTGTGCCTCACGTGATATCTGTGGTGTAAAGACTGGCCTAGCGCCTGACTGGGATCCCTATATCTACCCAACTCCTACACAGCAATGGCACATCTCAGCGTAAGCAGAGGTTGGATTAGCAAACATAAGGGGTCAGCGAGGGAGTCGAGTTGGAGCTTTCTCAGCTTGACAACGGAGGACTCACTAGCTACTTCCAGAGCAGAAGAACTGTCCATATCATCGAAGGAGTTTCTGTCAGCCCTCGTAGAGGTCCCATGCAGGTCAGCCAGGTCACGAAAGGCTGAGTGAGTCAAATAGCGTTGATCCAGGGAGTCCCATGGGGGATCCTGCTCTTCCACCTCTGGCAGACACAGACTGGGCCTGGGAGGGTGGGGAGATCAGAACATGAAAACAAGAAAAGGAGACACCCCATAAAACTACGCTTTCAGATGGGAGGCCGAGAAGTAGAGTCATAAGAAAGGAGCACAGCCACTACTCACCGCAGAAACTACCCTGCTGTTTCAGGGACAGAGTATGGCTGCTAGGGGGAAGTACAGATAGCCAGAGAACAGAAGGATCTCAGGGTAGAGGCGACAGATCTAAGCTTCTGAGCATCAAACTCTGAACCATGGTGGAATAGAAGTCGAGGCTCAGAGTATACATCGACCATTTTAAAGGTGGCTTCGACACTTTTGCATAAATTCTGTGGCTGTTACGTTTAGGGACCTAGTGAACACAGGATGCCTTTTCAAAGGCATCCTCAGCCTGGAGCGATCTCGTGTCCTCAGTGCCTCTTTCTCTAAGTACGGTGACGTGATATGACGTGACGTGACATGTTTCCTAGGTATTCTTTTTCTACAGTGTATCCTTAATGCGGTAAGACCGCGGAGGGAGACACAGCTCTGCCCCTCTCTGTGGATTTAGTGAAAGAAGAGAAGAGGGCAATGCTGAGAATCCCACCGACTAGTCAATTCATGCAGGTCAAGTGACTGCAGGTGACTGAAATGGAGGAGTCCAAAAGGAAAGGAGACGTGTAACACAGGGAAGACACACATCATGGTTCAAGGAGAGGGTTTGTGTTTGGAGAAGGCATGAAAGTGATAGGTTTGTCAGTTTCTATTTGTTCCTTAAAATAGTCCTTCAATTCACCACTGAAGGAAGGCAAGGTTCTTCAGAATTACCTGGGGCCTAGGGGGTCTTGGTCCTCTTCCTCAAAAAGATCATTAGGACTTCCTAGAAATGCAGACAGACAGGGCCAGTCACTTTGCACAGATCACCACTTGTACATTAAAACCAAGCATCGACTACAACTACCATATGGGGAGAATAATCCTTAGCGGGGCAGAGGAAGGCATGGAAGAAGTCCTCCAGGAGGCCTCAGGGAGTGTCTTGGGAATTTGCCACAGCGTGCGTTCCGCAGCCTTCGGGCCCGAGCTCCCCGTAGTGGTCAGGCCACAGACAAAGGGTCTCTGTACAGAGTGACACATGTGTTTTCCTACAGGTACTGGGGAACAGCCTCCCTCGATTCTAAAACCTTATTGCAAACTTCTCTCATTACCTCACCCCATGAGATACTCTAGGTGTGATGGTTTAAGGACATTTAGACAGAGACCAGACTGACGGATCAAATCTGCAAACCCACAAGCCGAACGGAATCTTTTGTGTACAATCCTTTGCTCTCCACAGACATAGGAGACGTGCACGGGGAGAAGCAAAGCCCAGGCTCCGCTTTACTCGCGGGAAGCATCTAAGCCAGCTGATGGCAGAGGTGTTGATGGCCTCATACAGCAACATTGACTCCGTGAAGACAGCCAACACAGAGCACACAGACAGTGGGGATGAGAGCAGTCAAACCGGGGAAAGGACAAATCCCCAGACCTAGGAAAGGCTGATGGCATCTCTGGACGGGCACGACAATTCAAGGGACATTGTATGGGAATGAAAAGGAGAGCATGGCAGATGAGGAGAGACATTTAATGGAAATGAGGAATGAGGACAGACACCTCAGCTTACGCAGCCGAAGGGAGTGTGAGTTGTCACATCTGCCTTGTTTGCAATGTCCTAACTTCTGTCAGAAGCCCTAAGCAGGGCCTGGGATGAGGATCAAAGGGCAGGTGCATTTCTCAGCTGAGGTCTTTGCTGAAAAGGGTATCCCAGAGCCTGACTCTGATCCCCATGTCTACCGGCTCCTACACAGCGGTGACACCTGTCAGCATAAGCGGAGGCTGGGATAGCAAACCTAGTGGGTCGGCCTGGTGGTCGATTTGGGGCTTTGTCAGCTGCACCATGGTGGACTCACTAGCTACTGCCAGAGCAGAAGAGTTGTCAATGTCATCAAATGAGTTTATGCCAGCCCTCGTAGAGGTCCCTTGCAGGTCAGCCAGGTCAGGAAGGGCCGAGTAAGTCAGATAGCCTCCATCCAGTGAGTCTCCTTGGGCGTCCTGCTCTTCCACCTCTGGAAGCTTTCTGCTGGGCCTGGGAGGGTTGGAAGATCTGACCGTGAAATCAAGGAAAGGAGACACCCCAGTATCCTACCGCTGTTAATGGGAGGCCGAGTAGTAGAGTCGTGAGAAAGGAACGCCTCCCCGCAGAAACTACCCTCCTGTTTCAGGGGCAGGGTATGACTGCTAGGGGGATGTACATATAGCCAGACAACAGAAGGGTCTCAGGGTAGAGGCTACAGATCTAAGCTTCTGAGTAACAAACTGAAGGATGGTAGAATAGAAGTCGTGGCTCAGAGTATGCATCGAGGGTTTGAAAGGTGGCTTCGACACTTTTGCATAAATTTTGTGGCTGTTACCTTCAGGGACCTAGTGAACCCAGGATGCCTTTTCAAATGCATCCTCAGCCTCGAGCGATCTCGTGACCTCAGTGCCTCTTTCTCTAACTACTGTGACGTGACGTGACGTGACGTGATAGGTTTCCTAGGTATTCTTTTTCTACAGTGTATCCTCAATGTGGTAAGACCGAGGAGGGAGACACAGCTCTGCCTCTCTCTGTGGATTTAGTAAAAGAAGAGAAGAGGGCAATGCTGAGAATCCCACTGACTAGTCAATTCATGCAGGTCAAATGACTGCAGGTGTCTGAAATGGAGGAGTCCATTAATGAACGGAGACGTGTAACACAGGGAAGACACACGTCGTGGTTCAACGAGATGATTTGTGATTGGAGGAGGGATGAAAGAGATAGGTTTGTCAGTTTCTAATTGTTCCTTGAAATACAGTCCTTCAATTCACCCCTAAAAGAAGCCAAGTTTCTTCAGAGTTACCTGTGGCATAGTGGGTCTTGGCCTTCTTCCTCCTCATGATTCAGTTGATATTCTGGAAAGAAATACAGTCAGCACCAGTGAGTAATAAGATCCCCTCTTTCCATTAGTAATCCAGTGTCTGATGCAATCCAGGTATTCAGGTATGCATAATGTGGGGACAGATTTAGTGAAAGTAATATTGGAAGGTGCCCTCCCGCATTCCCTTGTGGTTACTGCCTGGATTTCGGAGACTGAGCCATTGTGTACGAGATCATCATGACAGTGTCCCCCGTCGGAAATCGGTGTACACACTTTAACTTCTCTGTCCTCACAGATTCTGGGAAGTAAGCCTCCCTCTGTCCTACAAGGAGTACTGCAGTATTCAGCCTCTCTCATCAGAGGCCGAGTTGCGGAAGCCTTCGTGGCACTTTTACACTGAGCCTGAAGAGATGGAAGGCAACTATAAACCCTCAACTTCATGTGAGTCTTTGGGGCTGCACAGAATGTTGCCCCAGTTCATGTGGGGTTGGGGGGAATGCTAAGGCTCAGCTGTGCTTCTGGAAACACACGAACAAGGTATCAGTGGAAGTGCTTGTGGTGGGTTTTTGGAGAACCGTTTTGGAAGGCAAGCCATCCTAAAGGACTAGAGAATGGGGCTGAGAAGAGCAAAACCAGTTAACCTTGGACAAGAATGGCAATTGACTGCTTCAGGCTTGGGTTCCTCAAGGACCTGGCTCAGAGATGAAATGGACAGGTTATTAAAGGTGAGAAAAGAAATTTCATCCAAATGAGGTCTGACAGATACCTTCTCTTGTCCTCTTGCTGAGGTGAGTTGAGTGTGTGGTGCCTGACGTGGGCCCCGGGACCCGATGGAGAAGCCAGGGAGACATGGGCATGCCCTGGGAGTAGGAAGAGAGCAACGTCCCCAGACCCACCTGATGTCTGGGCTTAAAACTCAGTTCTAGAGCCCAGCTAAGGGCAGTATGTCTCTCCCAGGCCTGCCCACAGGGATGACCTCTCTGGGCACAGCAGAGGTCCGGGGTACAAAGAATAGGTGATCTGTGTGGGAGTCGTGTTCAGTTGGAGCTTTATCACCTTGACAATGGAGTACTCACTGGCCACTTGCAGAGAGGAACAGACTTGTGGGTTCTCCGGTGAGAAGATGGCGGAGCTCCTGTAAGGCCAGTAGGAGTCAGACATGTCGGGAAGCACGGAGTATGTCAGGTAGCGTTCATCCGGAGTGTCCCGTGAGGTGTCCTGCTCTAGCAGCTGTGTGGTGAGCCTGCAGGGTGGGGAAAACTGAACATTAACCTCAGAGGGATCTGAATGCTATGTCCTGTCTGGCTTTGACAGAAAGCAGAAGGGAGTGGTCCGGAAAGCAGAGAGGTTGAGCCATGAAAGAGAGAGAGAGAAATCTTCTTGTGTTTGTGCGACAAGGTGTGATTGTCACAGGGGTAGCAGATAGGAAGGACAATAAGTGCTCGCTATACAAGCCACCAAACTTGTGAAGAGACTGAATGATCTCTGTGCCGTCCAGCCATGACTCACTACGTACAGAGTCCCAGCATGGCGGCTTTCCCAACCCTTCATTCAAATGGCTTTGAGTTCGGCACGTAGTGGCCAAGCGGCGGCTGCTCCGGGGGTTAGGAGGCCGTCCCCGGGACCTCGGGCCGCAAAGGCCTCTTTCTCTCAATATTGTGGCGCGATAGAGGATGTTGTCTCGTGGCTATGATATTTTCATGCTATGCACACATGTCAGCATGCTAAATCGAACAGGCAGAAAGTAGACATGCAGGTCTGTCTAGAGCACAAAGTGGAGAATGAGTGAGGACAGTGAACCCTCTGACGTATTAGTTCTGACTTCGGGTTCCTCAACTAGAGAAGTACTTCAGAAACTGGGAGCAATCCAAGTAACACAATGAAGACCGAAAACGTGGTGAAAACGGATCATTTCTCATTGACCCAATGGGTAAGAGAGCTCTCTCTATCGAGCACTTTCTGCTTTTCCCTGGTTGCCACTTTGGAATTCATAGCCCCTAAGTATTCAGAATTACCTAGGGGCAACGGAGTCCTGGCCTTTCAGCCCCTCCTGATCCATTTGGTTGTCTGCAAATAAACAGAGAGGAGTTACAGTTAGAAGATTCCCCTTCACAGATGCCCACTCCTATGTCCCATGTAGCTCAGGGCAGAGCTACAAGCAGCGTAATTACAGGCAAGTGTGAGACAAATCATCCCACAGAGCTTAGGTAGGGCCCTGTCACTGGGATTGCTCTCTTGAGTCATTCGACAAATGTCCCTGACGTGCCAGGCCACCCTCACAGCATCCTGTCTTGAGTCTGTGCAAACAACAAACCGATTCTTCTTCCCTGAGATTGTGGGGGAAGCAGTCCCTGGCTGCTTCCTAGAGGGTTGTTGCGGTATTTAGGCTTTTTCCACCTGAAATGCTGTAGGTCAGTGGTTTAACGGAATCAGCCATTGAGATTAAAGGAATGAATGAAATCTATCCAGCATCAAACCAGAATAATCTTCCAAGCTGCAAAGAAACGGGCTGTGTATGGGGTAGGGAAGTTTCAGGATCCTGCCTTGCTTCAGAGAAACATACACTGTACGATACTCAGTGTTGTTTCTTCTTCTCCTGCTTCTTCTTCTTCGTCATCGCTGTCGTCGTCGTCCCCCTCGTGGTCGTAATTTTCTGTAAAGAAATCCAGAATTGTCCCTTCAGCTATTTCCCACATCACTGCTCTAAGCCCTGCGGCTCCAATGGCCCGAGAGACAGAAGTGACTTTGCACAACTAGGGAGTCTTCTGAGTTGAGGGCAGTGTCATTAGGAATTGCTGTGACCTGGGTTTCTGATCCATCAGAAAGGTGTCTCTGATTTGGAGGATCAGCACCACTGAACCTGGGCAACTATTTCTACGGTCTCTTGTTGTCCATATCAGGGGATGCTCGTCCAGGGTCAATCTTGACTTCGGCAAATCGTGTCGTGCAGCATGCCCCCAGTCCCACCGCACGCACAGACTCTGTGCATTCACGGCTGTCACACGGAGCCTCTTCCTTGTCTTCATGACAGGACCACCCCCTGTCCCCCATCCCTCCACCGGGGATTTCATGGATAGCCATGTGGGCTTTGGTGTCTTCAAGGGGACTCTGTCTATGAAAAGTGTTCCAGTCTCAACTGGGTTCCCACCTCCAAGTCCTACTGCATCCAGTACCTCATCCAACTCCACACTGTCAGGGCCTTTCTTTTAGGTGTGAAGTGCGTTCAGTAATTTTCCCATCTGGTGACTACAGTGGCAACAAGTTTGTTTGAAGTACATACCAGATGAGGGAAGAGCTATGGAGAAAGGAAAACTCACTCTCTCCCCTAGGCTTAATACAGACCGGGCTGAGTCTGGGAAGCTCCCACTTCTGCAGGGATCCTTGCACGCTAACAAGGATCCCTCCTGTCACATTCCCCTTTCCGGGCTCTAACACTGGCCGATGCTTCCTCCTACCCGAAAGGCTGTGTCCCCTCAGGGAGGCAGCAGACAGGTGGACCAGGGCGACGTGCCCCCCCGAGCATTGCTCCTCTCTGCTACCACCTCCCAGTCCTGGTCCTCTCAGGGCCCCACGTGCGATGGGGAACCCAGGACAGCCGCTGCCAAGAGTGTGAGGGCAGGCGGGGCGTCTCTTGGCAGCCCAGGGACTCGGAGCAGCACAGTGCAGTCAGGGGTCTGTGGCCATCTCACCTGGGCTGAGCTTTCGGGCAAGGCACTTGGCCAGCCTGCGTCCCTCAGCCAGTTGCCCTCGCAAGCCCTGCCCTTGGGGATGCTCAGCGCCATCATGGATGAGGAGGGCTTCCAGGTGCTGAACGAGCAGCTGGGAAACCTCTTCCCCTTCCCGCAGCTTCTTATATAAGCGGGTCAGTTCTTTCGCCTGATCTTGAATCAACAGATGACATACCCTAAGTTGGGAGAACACAGAGAATGTTCTAAAATGCAAAGGTGTGAACAATAGATAAGAGCTTTCATAGAGATTTCTAGCAGAATTTCCCAATGAGCCCTCAAAGCTGGATTCTGGCCTGTGTGGTGACGTGTCTGTGGCAGAGAAAGTAGAAGGTTAATCCAGCCTTCCTCTGGATCAGAGTGTGCTCCTGTTCATGCCCTGGACATCCCGTGTATCTTTCCTCCTGACCTCCAGAGCTCGCTTCAGAGACATGCCCCTTCAGCTGCTCACTTGGGGCACACGCATTTCCCTGGAAAACTCCCTAGGGGGCAGCGTGCCGTGAATGGACACAGTGCCAGACCCAGAAGCGTGGACAGTTTGGCTGGTGTTAACTGGTGTGCCAGGAGAATGGCAGCGTCCAAAAGACAGCATTTGTGGGAAGAGAGGATGGCAGGCTGTCGTCAGCCAGGGCTGACCATGTGAAAGGTAAAGCAAGTGTTGGTCTCGTAAGATTGTTCATGTGCTCGCTGTGCCAAAGGTCACAAATGGTCCCTTGCCCCTTGAATTTGGTGATGTTGATATCCTTTTTTAAAAAGTTTTTAATTTTTAATTTATTCTTTAGCCTAACAGTCTTCATTATTTTTACACCACACCCAGTGCTCCATGCAATCCGTGCCCTCTTTAATACCCACCACCTGGTACCGCAACCTCCCACCCCTTCGCCACTTCAATCCCCTCAGATTGAATTCCTTTTTGAAAAAAAAGAGAGAATGAGGCTCTGAGTCACTGGAGTCCATCGTTTACCAATCACTGTGGTCTAAATCGTCTTAGATATGTCTGTATAATGTGCCTGCCATGACGGTTTCTGCCCTTCTCTGGGCCCAGACTTGTTGCTGCCACCAGTCAGAGGGGCCCACGGCATCCCTCCAGCCTCCCACACAGGGCCCTCCTTACCTGAGCTTCTCAGGCAACGTGTCTGCCCGCTTGCCTTTCTCACACAGCACCTTCTCCCCCAGCACGGATTTGATGAGGTCGCTCGTCTTTTCACACTCTGAGAAACAGAGATGCCTGCCTCAGTGGAAAGCTGGACATGCTGCTATGCCCGCTGCTTTCAAGGGAGGAGGCAGGCTGCACCCTAGGACAAATAGAACCTGGCAACCGGGCCGTGTGCTGGGAGCTCCACGCCTCATTGCGGAGTGTCCCAACTGCTAGACACTGGATCGCTCCCCGTTTTTGAGGCCAGGAAAGAGCAGTCCCGAGATAGAGAGAGGAGCTCCACTCCATGATTAACTGGTATTTGGCAGAGTCAGAATTCGTATCCCCCGAAAAGCCGCAATCTTGGCCACACTAGCAAGCCTCGCTGCCTCTTCATTGAACACTAAGGAGGGACCTTAAGTCAAGCCCCCAGGATGCCAGGACCAACGGGCATCCCCTGAGCTGGGATTTCTATACTGCACAAGTGTCTCAATGGTAAAGCGTCAGCCAGATACACCAGTGTACACTAGAAGGCAGGAACCCAGAGAGACGTGAAAGGAACATGGCCAAATCCTAATCACATTTATGGAAGTAGAAGCAGTAGAATTATGAACAGAGTTTACATGCTTCCAGGCTTTGCTATGAGTGCTGTACGAGAATTTCCTCAGTATTCATTGTGACTGAGAGAAGTAGACCGCAGGACGGTAGTAGTCTAAGAGACAGGGAAACTGAGGCACAGGAAGATTAGGCAGCAGGGATTTGAGTCCAGGCGGACTGACCCAGAGCCCATGCTCTTCATCCCTCTGCTGAGTTACCTCCACCCCAAGCCCTTGGGTGGTAACTGTTTTCCTCATCTTCACAACTGGCTTCCCTCAGTTAGGTTATCAGTTAGGTTTATCAGGAAAGTTGTAGACAAAACTTGGCTTGTCCTTCCATGAAAGGTCATCATCTCTTCACTTTCCTAAAGAGCAGGTTTCAATTCATTCTTTTTGCCGCCTCAGTTGTTTTCAATTCCCTTCTGTATGGAAGGCAGAGTGTGAGCAAATGGCAAAAATTCAGCCTCAGGACTCCTTCCCGTCATTGGGTTGTGCGCGTGCCCCGATCTCTGGGTTCCTTCTGTCTCTGAAGCCCCGTCCTCATGAACAGGCAGCTGAGCTCCCCAATTCAGCCTGCCTGTGGGAGAGGGCCTAGCGCACCCAGTGGCTTGGGCGGTGTCTGGGGCTGGTGTCCCCCTCTCACCCTCATTCTCACTTGGCCAAGCATCTGGTGGCCTCGGCCTGGGCCTGCTGACTTTGGCGCGTCACTGAAGGTTCTCCAGCTCAGGGGTAGAGAGAGGAGGTCGCACAGATTGTCTTATGTTCCCCCAAATGCTGCCAGCCTTACCACCGGGCTTCAGATGTCCTGCGTGGGCTTGGAAGGGAAAAGCATAAGCACGGGTTCCCTCTCACCTGGGGAGTCCCTGTGTGGATGGCGTCCCTCATGGATACCGCAGTTTCAGGGAAGGCAGGCCCCACTTCCTTCTCCTTGACAGCACGTAGTGTCACCCGCTGTAGTCCTCCCTCCTCCCCACGACCCCGGTGCCGCCTTGACCATCAGCATATTTCCTCAGTGCAGCCAGCTCGGTGCTTTGCCGGTGGGACACCCGAGAGCCGAGACCCGATGGAGTTCCTTAGTCCTACGGCAACTGAGATGAAGGACTGCTACAGGACAGACAGGGTCCTCACAAGACCAGTCATCTCTGGGTCTGCCCCAGGAGTCAAGAACTGGGATGGAAACTCTAAGCCACCCTATAGGTCACTGCTAACATGGGGAGGATGCTAACATACTTGTCTTTGGTTTTCCCATCCTCAGCTAACAGAGGGCAAATTCCCACTTCACCTTTCACGGACTGTGGTCAGAATGAAATTTGTGTTGTCACTGGAAATGGGGGAGAGAGCATCTGGAGAGGCTTTGCATTTCTCAGAAGGAGAACACAGAGCTATGGCTTTGGGGACCAAGACTTGGCAGGACTTACTGTATTTCCGCAGTTGGTTGGCCAGGGAGTAGGCCGTCGCTTCGGATACAAGGAATTTTTCCTTGAGGTCTAGGAAGTCCTGGGTGGATTTTTCCAGCTGTGACCGAAGCTGCCAGTTGACTTCCTGGAGGCTGCTTTCTGCCCCTGCCTCGGACAGAGGGCCAGGATGGGCTGCCATGGCGACCCGTGGCAGTAGAGATAGAACTGGGGACCAAAAAGCAGAAACCCAGACTCACGGTGGGTTAAAAACCAGTGACGCCAAGTTGGTTTAATCAGGACTGAGGAGTGAGGTTACAGGAATCCTTTACTTACTGTTGGGAACAATTGGAGCAACAGCCCACAGTACTTGAGAGACAACCAAGGTTCAAGATGCCAGAGGTGGGAGCCAAAGGCACTGCTCGTATCTCCGACTCCAACCGGAATGACCGAGGGAGCACCCAGAATGCCAGCTACTGGTCTGCACCAGCACTAACTGAATAGAATGTCCAGGGTGTCAGTGGAACCTGGGGAGCCCCTGCCTTCCAGTTGCCGAGGGGCCATGCTGATACACAAGGCTGCCTGGTCTCCCGTGAAGGTGACCGCTGATGGGGCCCACCCCACAGTGGTCACTGTCAGTCGTTGTCTACCCTTGTGCTGATTCCACAGTTTCCCTCTCTTTCCAAAACAGTGTCTCAGCATAGTGCTCATTATTCGTTCCCTTATGTGTGTAGAATAACGTCAGGCAGAAATAGCGTCCCACGGAGTTTTCTTTGTTCTTTTTTTTTCTCTTTAATTCTTGGAGAGAGAAGGGGGGCATGGGTAGAGGGAGAGTATGTGATAAGGGGCTCGGTGTCAGAACCCGTGAGACCTTGACCCGATCCTAAACCAAGAGTCAGATGCTCAACCAAAGGAACTACTCAGGCGCCCTTCGCGACAGGTGTTCTTAGGGGCTCTCCTGAACTCATCCCACTTCTCAACAGCGGTTCAACAGATCTTAAGGCTTTTCTAGTGAGGGAAATGTCTGAAGTCAAAGCCTATCTGGATGTTCTTCTCCAGGTCTTCTCTAGGTTTTTTTCTCTAGCCATTAAAATACAAGAGAAATATGCTAGCAGTTTAGCCATCTTTAGTTGCTTTGTATTTGAAAAGGTTTTCAAAGTATTCGGCCTTCCTCCATTTACAATACTTTCTTAGCATGTATGTAGTAAATAAAGCTTTTTTTTACAGCAAAAACTAAACAAAAGAAAGCAGAAAACAACGATGAAAGAGCCCCAGACAGATGAAAATAAAAAGCCCCCAGGAAAACAGCAAACAGAACCCAGACTTAGTGTATGCAATGAATCTTGCAAACTGTTTCTGGGGCCCCTGGGGGCTCATCTGGTTAAGCGACTGCCTTTGGCTCTGGTGGTGATCCCAGAGGCCCGGGACCAAGTGAGGCATCAGGCTCCCAGCTCCATGGGGAGTCCGCTTCTCCCTCTGGCCTTCTCCCCTCTCGTGCTCTTTCTCACTGTCTGTGGCACGCTCCGCTCCCCTCCAATACATAAATAGATAAAGTCTTACAAAAGGAGGAAAAGAAAGGGAAGAAAACGGTTTCCTGTCCCAAGTCTGTCAGTATTCTTCTTACTGCAAGTCTGTGTTAGGTAGACTTGTTTTCCCATTAGGTGCACATTTCATTTCCGTTTCCTTAGCTATTTACCTAAGAGTGGGATTGCTGCGTCATACGGGACCCTGTGTTTAACTTTTTGAGCAACTGCCAGCCTCTTTTCCAAAGCAGAACAGGGACACCCTTTTACATTCCCACCAGGAATATGTAAGAATTCCATTTCTCTACAAGCTTCCCGACACATGTATTGATTGTCTCTTTGCTTGAAGTCATGGTAGTGGGGCTGACGTGGGATCTCACTGTGCTTTAGATGTGTATTTCCCTAGGGACTAATGAAATTGAGCATCTTTTCCTGTGTTCATTGTTGCAATGGTATTGTCCTTTTGAGAAAGTCTACTCAAGCTCCGTTCCCCATTCCTATATTGGCTGTCTTTTTACCAACTGCTGAGTTATAGGAGGGTTCTTTACATGCATTGTAGATAGCAGACCCCACTTTTCACTTCACTTCCTCGATAGTGACCCTTGAACCAAAAAGCTTTTAAGATGATGAATTCTAGTTTATCTGTTTATTTTTGGGTTGCTGGTGTGGTTTTGCAACCAGCTTCCAACCCCAAATCATGAAGATGTAGAAGTCTGTGTTCCTCAACACATGGCTTTTGAAAGAGAGCTTGCCTGCCTTTTAGTAGTTGCTGGACATTATTTAGTAATGCCTGTTGAGTGTTGATTGATATTTCTCTCAATGGATAGTCTTGCGCCTGTTTTCCCACCTGTGGAGCGTGCCAAGGCCTGTAACAGAGATTTTGGAAATGATATCTGTGAACATCCTGGCTTAGATTCAGGGGTGAATCCTGGTTCTGCAGTGGAGCTGGGCTTAAACTCAAGCACATTTGTACAAATTGCTCAGGCCGTTTCGAGCTGAGTCGTTGTTGATCTTTCTGAGGAACACTTGTGTGCTAGTCCAGATCGTGTAGGGCCAGAGTGGACTTTCTCAGTGGCCTCCACACGGAGAAGACTGCCAGGATTGGACCTCGTCAAGACTTTCATCTCGGGTCTACTGGAATGGAAAGTAGACCTGCTTCAGGGTTTTGGGAACGTTGTTCCATGCAAGTTGGTTCCTCTCCTTTTTTTTTTTTTTTTTTTTCTTTAATGTGTACATGATTTCTTTCTGGAAAAGGGGAAAGGATATTTATTTCCAAACAGCCTGTCTGTTCTTTGTCAGTGGTCTGTCTGTGCTTTTGAAAACGTGTCAAGGAGAATTCCAGGTCAACTATCTTCTATGCAAAAAGTATAGTTCCTGTACAGTATCAGGTGATCATACTTAATATTAGGAACTATCTTGTAACTCAGATGGTATCGTTTCCTGATGAGAAAAAAAAAATACAAAGAACACCAAGCTTCCCAAGATCTTTGTCACAGGTCCCAGGTCACAGCTGTAGTGAAGTGAGGAGCGAGCATTCGAAACCTTTTCTGGAGGCACCTGTTTGGCTCAGACAGATCAGCATGCAAGTCTTAATCCCTGTTCAAGTCTGGATTTCAGGACTGGAACCCCATGTTGGGTCCTGCTTAAAAAAAAAAAAAAAGAAAAAAAGAAAAAGAAAAGAAAAGAAAAAAGAAACCAGTGTAGCCGGTATCCCATTGGGTTTTCCTATGCTTATGAAGCAATTACCATATGCTATGGTATCTCATTGTATACTGATTTCTTTCCCTCACGGCTAAAGAGTTGTGTCTCTTCGTGGGCTAGTATTAGAACCAGTGGTACGTCTTGTTTTGTGAAGTTTCATTTCGAGTCTTTTGGCCATTTCTTTTATTCTTTTGATGATCTTCTCAGACTAGATGATACCCAATTCTGGAAAAAAGTCCTTTGTCAGAGAGAAACATGCTTCTATACTGGGCCTTCCATTTATATTCTCTTGAGGTTGAGATGAAGATAAATAAATTCATTTTCGTATCCCCAGAAATGATGCATTGCCTCTTTTGACCTTGCAAATCATATGGTTGATTTTGGGGGGAAATATCAAAACCACTTATTGAGTTTCAGGGTATGAAAGGTTGTTTTTGTATTTTAAAGTGTTTCTACAGGGACGCTGAGATATAATTTCCATGCAGTAAAGTGTATGTAATTAAAGTCCTACGTCTATTAAGTTTGAGCTTATATATGCATCACCCCGGTAGTGGAGGCATCTATCGCCCCCACAAGTTTCCTTGTCCTTCTAGCATTTCCTCCCTCCCATTTGCACGTCAGGAAAGCATTGATTGGCTTTCTGTTACAGTAGAATTATTTGCAATTTCCAAGGTTTTCTCTTAACACCATCGTATGCTATGTAAATTATTTTGTTTTGATGTTTTCTGGCTCTGAGGTATTATCAGAGCAAAAGAACATGTCTTCCCATAGTGTTATGTAAGCGACGAGATTACTCTGCGAAACCGCATAGTATTCCATGAGCTGGATATGTCACAATTTGTGGTGGTCATTCCTCTGTGGATGGAGATGAATGACAATTAGAAATAGTCAGGAGCTTTTTGGGAATGTACCGTTTCTTTTTTCATTTGAGTGGAATGGGGGTGGTCTATGGTAGGTATAGGTTTAATATTTTGAAGAATTTCTGGACTGTTAGGGTGCCTGGGTGACTGAGTGAGTTAAGCATCTGACATGGATTCTGGCTCAAGTCATGATCTCATTGGTGGCGAGACAGAGCCCCAGGTAGGGCTCTATGGTCAGTGGGAGTCTACTTGAGCTTCTGTGCCTCTCCCTCTCTCTCTGCCCCTCCCTCCACTCACTTTTAGTCGCTCAGTCTTTAGTCAATCAAAGATACAAAAAAATAAGAATTTCCAAACTATTTCTGCAGTGGTTGTAGAATTTAAAATTCCCATGCGCAGTGTATGAGAAATCATAGCAAGGAGGTGACTTTGCTCCTTGCTATGACTCCTTGCTATGGCTCAGAATGGAGATTCCATTCATTTTTGCCATTTTCATTGACAGATAGTGGTTTAAATTTCCATTTTCCTAATAACTAATGATGTAGGTCGTGCGCTATTCTTCCATTTCTTCCATGTGTATTCTTTGCTAAAGTGTTTTTACAAATCTTTGAATCCATTTTATTGTATGTCCTTTTTGAAAGGTTTTATTTATTTATTTGCAAGAGAGGGAAGGGGAGCAAGAGCAGGGCTGTTGGGTAGGGTGAGGAGGCCAGAGGGAGAGGAGAAGCACACACCCTGCTCAGCGGGAAGAGTGATGGAGGGGTCGGGGGTTAGACCCCACGACCCTGAGATGGTGACCTGAGCCAGAGGCAGCCACTTCACCAACTGAGGCACCCAGGCCCTTTTCTTTGACCCGTTTAAAATTGGATTGTTTGTCTTCTTCCTATTGACTTTCTTTTTTAAAAAAAATTAATTAATTTATTTTCAGCATAACCGTATTCATTATTTTTTCACCACACCCAGTGCTCCATGCTATCCGTGCCCTCTATAATACCCACCATCTTGTACCCCGACCTCCCACGCCCCCTGCCCCTTTAAACCCCTCAGATTGTTTTTTAGAGTCCGTAGTCTCTCATGATTCACCTTCCCTTCCAATTTACCCCAACTCCCTTCTCCTCTCTAACTCCCCATGTCCTCCATGCTTTTTGTTATGCTCCACAAATAAGTGAAAAACCATATGATAATTGACTCTCTTTGCTTGACTTTTTTCACTCAGACTATGAGCGTTCATTCAGTGTTCTCTTAGGAGACCTTCAGCAGGTATGGAAATTACACCTAGTTTCTCTCTATGTGTGACATGGCTTGGGTTCTCTCACCAATGTCTTCTGAAACACCAATGTTTTAAATTGTGATACAGTCCAGTTGATCAATTTGTTCTTTCATTAGTGAGAATTTTGGTATCATATCTAAGAAAACAATGGCCAGGACCTCCTGGGTGACTCAGTTGGTGAAGTGTCTGCCTTTGGCTCAGGACATGATTCCAGGGTCTGGGAACCAGCCCTGCATTGGGCTCCTTGTTCAGCAGGGAGCTTGCTCTTCCCTTTCCCAGTGCTTCTACCCTGTTTGTGCTCTCTCACTCTGCTCCATAAATAAATAAAATCTTAAAAAAAAAAAAAAGAAGAAAAAAGGAATAGAAATGCCTCTCAGCAACATCTGGCATTGTCTTTTGTACAGAATCACACTCATTCGTGCAAAATGGTCCCTGGTTTGGCAAACATTGCCCTGCAGACTAGTCACATTGATGACCGTTTTATGGGCTTATGAACCGTGCATGTGTCTTCTTTGGCAACATGTGTATCCGAGTCTTATGCTCGCTTTGTATTAGCAGCGTGTTCCTTCTGCCCATTCAGTGAGTTCAAAGTACCCTTATGTCTTGCGTATGGGAGTCCTCATTGGGTATTTATCTGCAAATATTGTCTCTTTATCAGTGTCTTCTCTGTTCCTTTTCTCAGTGGTAATGTTGGATGCAGCAAGGTTGTTCATCTTAAGTTTTCTTGTTACATATTTTACTCTTGCTCCAGTGACAGAACTCTTCACTAAATGCAAAGTCCTGACCATTTTCTGTTGCGTAATCATCTTGAATGATTGCTATGGCTCTTCTCCTTAAGTCTGTGGCCATTTTGAGTTCATGGCTGCGAAAGGGGTGGTTTTCAACAACCACTGTAGGGGAAGTTTGTCCTGATAGGGGCAAGAGAACCGTGAGGTAGCTTGTGGTCCTGTTTAGTCTCCCCCAGGCCAGGAAAGGGGATGTCACCCTCCTGTACCTCTTCATGGGCATCTGAGTGCCTTTGGGGAGGAGAGTTAGGTGGTCCTAGTGGTCATATTCGGCACTTACACCCCATTCTCTCAGACTGGGTAACTGGGTACAAAGTAGCTCCAGGAGCCCGGGGCGTCCTAGTCAGAGGTGTCTTTAGGAGCACAGACACACTGAGAGCCAGAGAGGATTACATGGAAAGGATAAAAGAGAACCCCGGGGATGTGGTATGGTTTTCTATAGGGTCTTCCTTCAGTGGGGTGTGAAATAGGACTCCCACACACCAGCAACTCAGGAAACATGCCCAGAGGAAGTAGGGCAGATGGAAGGCAATTCCCAGAGTTTGATCTATTTTTGCCAACATGAAAGTCATGATATGTGCCTGGATATCAAATGTGTATGAAAGGACACATGGCGGGCTCAACGCTTCACCTCAGAGACCTCACGTTGGTGATGGAGACTAGCTAAAAAACAAAAACAAAGACACACACAGAAAAATCAAAACACAAAAAAACAAATAAAAGAAATAAATAGGTGCGTGCATCAGGAATCCAGAAATACACCCGTGCCCCCCTCCCCTCCCAGGAAGGAAAGGATGTGGTCAGGATGATGGGAGGCTCAGTTACTAAAGTGGCTGCCTTTAGCTCAGGTCATGATTGCAGGATCCTGGGATCAAGCCTCACATGGAGACCTTCCTTGGCAGAGAGCCTGTTTCTCTCTCTCTCCCTCGGCCTGACACTCTGCTTACTTGTGCTATCTGTCTGCCAAAAAAGTAAATAAAACCTTTTAAAAAATAAAGACAGGAAGGAAGGAAGGAAGGAAGAAAGACAGTCAGACAGACAGAAAGAAAGAACAAAAGAAAGAACGAAAGAAAGAAAGAAAGAAAGAAAGAAAGAAAGAAAGAAAGAAAGAGGAAGCTTGGTCCTTGCAGTTCAAGAGCCATTCTGAGCCTGTGGGGAATCCTAATTATTGGTCTGCATTTCCCAAGAGAAACCCAGAGACCCTACCATTTTAGTATTTGCTGGGTTTTCCATGTGCACTCAGAAGTGCACTGGCTGAATAAAGTTGGCACACTAAGAACAGAAGGAGACCAAGAAACAGAATGTTCCCTGGATGCACCACATTATTGTCTGCCCTCACTGCAGTCTCACTGGAAATGGGAAAGGGCAATTGAAATCCCTGGTATTCAACACAGGTTTGGAAAAAAAAAAATGGAAGGTTTGGGTTCACAGTTTAAATTACTGTATTCTCAGTTTGAATCTGAAGGCAAGTGCAAACCCTGTTGAACATTTTCTGACTTCTGTGGTGGAGATAAGGGCTAACACAGAAAACAGCTCTACACATCAGAGTAACTTTGGTAACTTAGTATCTTTCCATTGACATGGTTTTCTTTCAATCTTCTGATCCCATGGTCTCCTGCTTGAGTCTACACATATTTGTGCAACGAAGATGATGTCAATACCATACGTAAAATCTGTACCCCCGACTGTCACAGTGCTCATACCTAATGGTACATTGGGTCCATTTCTAAGTGCCTGTAGCTACGTTATGGCTGACTCCAAAGGCAGCCCATTGTACCATGTGTAGACTTCTCTCTGGCCCCACCTCCAGGGTCAGCAGTACCTCAGAGCTGTCTCCATTCCTGCGGAAGGATGTAGGTCAGGTAGAGAAATGGAGGGTGGTCTAGGCAACAGGAACAGGAAAGTAGGCCCCTAAGCTGGTTGATTCCAGAGAGGACAATTGCATTGTTGTTGGTTTTGTTTAGAAGTTTTTATTTATTTTTTCATTTCCTTTCAGTGTTCCAAAATTCATTGTTTATGTACCACACCCGGTGCTTCATGCAATACGTAGCCTCCATAATACCCACCGCCAGGCTCACCCAGTGTTTTTAAAAAGCATGTAATTTCCTTATTTGAGAGAGAGTGCTTGAGAGAGCAGGAGTGGTGGCCAGGGGGAGGGTGGGTGAGAAGGACAAGCAGAGTCACCACTGAGCAGGGAGCTCGACATGGGACCTATCCGAGGACCCTGGGATCCTGACCTGAGCCAGAGATTGAACTTAAACAAATGAGCCTCCCAGGTATCACTTGAAACAATTAAAAAAAAATTTGCTGCACTTAACATGCAGCATGTATTAGTTTCATGTCAAATGTTGGTGTTGATTTTTATGTCTTCTTTTTCAAGATCTTCTTTCCTCCTTTCTTTCTTTCTTTCTTTCTTTCTTTCTTTCTTTCTTTTTCTCTTTCTTTCTTTGCTTATTGTGTATAAGAAGGTTGCTGGGCATTGGGAGAGGGAGAAAGAAGGCAGATAGAAAGAAAGAGTAAGAGAAGGAAAGGAAGAAGGAAGGAAGGAGGGAAGGGAGGATGGAAGGAAAAAAAGAAAGGGAGAAAGAGAAGGGAGAGAGGGAGGAAGAGAGAAAATGAAAAGGTAAGAATGGAAGGAAGGAGGAAGGGAGAGGGGAAGTATGGTGGAAGGGAGAAACAGAAAGAAAAGGACAGAAAGAGAGAGAGAGAGAAAGAGAAAGAAAGAGAGAAAGAAGAAAGAGGAAGTACCCAGGTCAGTTTTCCTTGTGAACATCTAGTGAAGATCCTGTTCGGACAACCCGGAAGCTAGTGAGCCCTGGGAAGGCCCCTCTCTGGCATGCGCTCAAGAGGGTGTATCTGATGTGTGTAGAACTATTTAAGGAACCAAATTTAGAATCCATTGATTAATACGGCCGCATTTCCTAGAAGTGGTCACATCAGCTGTGCAAGCATGGCCATGGGAAATCACCCCCAAAGAGCTCCATGGTGTGCACCTGGGTGGCTCAGTGGTTAAGTGTCTGCTTTTGGTTCAGGTCAGGATCTCAGGGTCCTGGGATCGAGCCCCACATCAGCCTCCCTGCTTAGTGGAATGCCTGCTTCTCCTTCTGCCATGCCTCCTGCTTGTGTTCCCTCTCTCGCTGTGTGTCTTTTTCTGTCAAATACATAAACAAAAGTTAAAAGAAGAAAACTCAGAGATAATACATTCTTGTCTGGGTCAGAGCGTGTCATCCTGTGGGAAGCAGGTTCCTGCAGTTAGTGTTGCCGGGATCTCAGGTGCTTTGCTGGTACCTCAGAATTTGACCCTTGAAAATGTGAGTAAACTTGATATTGCGTATGATTTATGATTTGGGGGACCGGTTTAGGAATACACCCCTTTATGTCATTCCCATATTTGTTGGATGTGTTCTTATGGAATGCTCTGAAGTTCTTGCAGTAATTTGCATCGGCCACAGTTAACGCAGGATAATGTGTGCACAGAGTGACTGGTGGATCATGGATTTTGGGGCCGTGATGGCCAAATCTGTTGCTGAGGTAGCTTCCAAAACCATGTATCATGCCTTTGCATGTGCCTATTTGCAACTGGAAAAGCCCCAAGGCATATTGGCCTGCTCCTTTGTGGACCTTGCCATCAATTCCCTGGAGGTTCAGGAGCATAAGAGCTCTCAATCTCTTCTTTAAGTTTTGATTTATGTAGTTGACAGTGACAGAGAGAGAGAGAATTGAAGGAGGGGAGCAGCAAGGGAGAGGGAGAAGCAGGCTCCGTGCTGAGCAGGGAGCACAATGCAGGGCTCGATCCCAGGACCCAGGGGTCATGATGTCAGCTGAGGCCAGACGCTTAACTGACTGAGCCGCACAGGCACCCCCTCAGCTCTTACTAAATCCCAAACCTCATCTTTCGTAACTCAGTATCTTGTTTGGTACAATTTCCACAGGCAGGGTCTGCAACTCAGGGGCACTTCTTGGAAAGCAGCAGAGGGAACAGGGTCTGGTGCTCTCACAGGAGAAAGGACTCCTAATCAGCAGACAGATCTGTCACCTGAAAATAAGGCAGAGCGCGCACAGATGTGAGAACCACCAGATAAGGAGATGAAACCATTTATTTTAATAGTTTTCCATCACTTGAAAATGAAAAATAGATCAATGGAAAATATGAACAAGGCCCTATGTATCTTTAAGAGAGGAAAACGACGATGTGTGAAAGGCAGTGTACTGCAAGCGATTGACAGCATTAGAAGATGCAGAGTAAGACTATTGATAGGACCGTATTGACTCTGTAGGTCTCTCTGTAGTATTGCAGTAGGAACTACAGTAAATCATCCATACATGCACACAGGGGCTTTTCCCATGAGGTCTTTACTCGCCTACAGCAGTGTTTTATACTTTTCAGCAAACAAGTCTTACTTCTCCTACAATGAACTGATGCCTGAATATTTTACTGTTTTTGGTGCTACTGTAAGTGGCATTGCTTTCTTAATTTCCTGCTCAGTTTGTTCCGTGGTTGTGCATAGAAACACAAGTGGTTTTTGTATAGCTGCTACCCTGCAACCTTATGGAATATGTGTATGGACTCTAATATGCTTGTGTGTGGATGCTTTGAAAATTTTCTGTATTTAAGCATGTCCTTTGTAAGTAGAGATGCAGGTTGACCCTTGAAGAATTGCAGGGTTAAGGGTGCTGACCCTCAAAGAGAAAAGCTCTGTGTTTAAGTTTTGACATGCCATGACTGAGGTAGTAAGAGTCACCTCTTACTACCTTACTGAAGACGTAAGGAGATGATTACGTGCTCTTGTGCAAGTCTGTGGACTCTAGACTGTATCCATCAAACAAAGTAAGCAAGAGGAAAGAAATGTTATAAGGACAATCATAAGGAAGAGAACACATTTTTAGAGTAGTATGCTTAGTTGAAAAAAAATGCACCTGTACGTGCACCTGTACTTGCGGTTCCAGCCTGCGGTGTAAAAGGTCAACTGTGGTTTTGTTCCTTCCTTCCCACAAGTCTTTTTTCTCACTTTCCATTTTGAAAGATTTTCTGGCCGAGTCTAGAATTCTGTCCCTCTGCCTGGGGACACGCCTGCATTTTGCCCGCAGGGAAGAGCAGCGACAGATGCGAGGTCCCCTCAGGCCTGGAGTCTTGGATCAGCACTCATAGGGATAGAAAGAGTAGCGGGAGCCCTTGCTCTTTGCACACCGACTCCTACTGGAAGGAACGCAGTGTCCCCAGAGGCCCCTGTACAGAATGCTCAGGGCTTTGGAGCTGCCCCAAGCAAGAGGCCAGAGGCCATCTCTCCCTCTCACTTTCCCAACTTCTCTTCTCTCTTGCCTTCCACACTCCATGTTGCCAACTCATCCCCCCCATCCTCCTGCTCCTTGTCAGCATTCCAAGGACATGCCTCTCCCTGCCACCAGCATCCCAGGCTGAGGCTGTGGAGCTCTTCTGGGTGGGGAGCTCAGTGCTGTTCCAAGACTTGCCCTCTCGCTGTTTCTCCCATGCTTGCTTGAATCTAAATCAGCTGCCTGTCCCAGACTTCTAAACGTTTTTGCCAACAAGAAAATAGTGGATGGGCATCTGGGTGGCTCAGTGGGTTAAGCCTCTGCCTTCGGCTCAGGTCATGATGTCCGGGTCCTGGGATCGAGTACCACATCAGGCTCTGTGCTCGGCAGGGAGCCTACTTCCTCCTCCTCTCTCTCTCTCTCTCTGCCTGCCTCTCTGCCTACTTGTGATCTCTGTCTCTCAAATAAACAAATAAAATCTTTTAAAAAAAGAAGAGTAAAAAGAAAATAGTGGAGGTTGTGTGTGTGCTTGTGCGTGTGTCTGCGTGTTGCCTTGGAAATCATAAGGTGCTGGATCAGGAATCTGGAGTTCCTCCCTCAGGAATGGATAGGGGAATGATCTTGGTCCTTGCAGATCAAGAGCCATTCTGAGCCCTGAGAGAATTCTAAATGTTGGCTGACACTTCCCAAGATCAACCCAGACGGCCTATACTTTGGGCATTTGTTGGGGTTCCTGTGTGTGGTCAGAAGTCCCCTGGCCAACAAAAGGTGGCACACTAAGTACAGAAGTAGACCAAGAAGGAGAATATTCCCTGGAAGACCACATTACTCTCCTCCCTTACGGCAGTCTCTCTCTGAAAATGGGAAGGGGCACTCAAAAGACCTTGCATTCAGTAGAGGATGGGGAGAAAAAAGTGTATCGTTGGGGTAACAGTTCAAGTTACTGTATCCTTAGACTCTATGTGAGGCCATGTGGAAACGCTACTGAACAGTTTCGTGGGCTATGCCCAAGGGTAGGAGGGGTTAATGGAGACTGCGCTTACACAACTCAGTGTAATTGAGCACCGTAATATCTTTTCCTCTTCACATGGTTTTTCTTCCATTTTGTCTGAGGCCAGGCATGAATCTAAACATATGTGTAAGAAGTTCATATCAGAAAAGGTGTACAAAGCCCACAAGCCTTAATTGGGCGGTACTATATCCTCATGGTGCTCTAGGCGGTCTTCAGACTGTACGTAGCCACATCATGGCTGACTGTGAATGCAGTCCCTTTCTGGGTATGTGTGTTCTTGGTGTAGGCTCTCCCCCGCCCCAGCCCACAGGTTAAGCGGTCCCTTTGAGCTGGGTGTGTCTCTGGGGGAAGCATGTTGTTCCAGTAGGTAAGAAGGGGAAATGGGGGGATGGGGATCCAGCAACAAGAAAGCATGCTCATAAGTGGGTGGGTTGTAGAAAGAAAGGAGCATGCTATTTCCTCTAACAATATGCATAGCTCTCTGTCAGAAATCTGGCCCTGATGAAAGAGCAATGCTGGGAGAAACCGGTGTACCCTTTGTCAGGAAATACTTGAATTCCTGCTGATCTATCCGCTGTGCCTAAAAACTCCCCCTAGACAACTTGGGGAAGAGAGGAGAAACTGTGTTCCTTTTAGGTGTTATGATTTCCCTTCAGCGGGGTTGGCCAGGGAAAGAAATCTATTCAGGGTGAGAATCTGGGAGAAGATACTTTCAAACGATATATCCGATGAAGGGCTAGTATCCATAATCTAGAAAGAACTTATCAAACTCAACAGCCAAAGGACAAATAATCCCATCAAGGAATGGGCAGAGGATGTGAACAGACTTTTCTCAAAGTGGACATCCAGATGGCCATCAGGCACATGCTTAAGGGCTCCACGTCACTCAGCATCAGGGAAACTCAAATCCAAGCCAGAATGTGATCCACCTCACACCAGTCAGAATGGCTAAAAAAGAAACAAGTCAGGAAATGATGGATGCTGGCCAGGATGTGGAGAACGGGGCACCCCCCCACGGGTTTGGTGAGAATGCAATCTGGTGCAGCCACTCTGGAAAACAGCATGGAGGTTCTTCAAAAAGTTGAAAATAGAGCTACCCTGTGACCTAGCAATCACACTCCTGGGTATTCACCCTAAAGATAAAAATGTCGTGATCTCAAGGGGCATGTGCACCTGAATGTTTATAGCAGCAGTCCTCACAATAGTGAAACTAGGAAAGAACCTTGATGCCCATCAACAGATGAATGGAAGAGGAAGAGTTGGTATTTGTATGTATATTTGTGTATATACACACACACACACACACACACACACACACACACACACACACATACACATACCTGCACCATGGAATACTATGCAGCCATCAAAAGAAATGAAATCTTGCCATTTGCCAGGACATGGATGGAACTAGACGGTATTATTTTGAGCAAAATAAGTCAGTCAGCGAACGACAGTTATTATATGATCTCCCTGATAGAAGGTTCTTGAGAGGCAGTGTGGGTGGGTTTGGGGAGTAGGGAAGGAAAGAATGAAACAAGATGGGATCAGGAGGGAGTCCAACCATAAGAGACTCTTAATCTCACAAAAGAAACTGAGGGTTGCAGGGATGAGGGTTGCAGGGAGAGGGTGGTTGGGTGATGGACATAGGGGAGGGCATGTGCCATAGTGAGTGCTGTGAAGTCTGTAAACCTGGCGATCAGAGACCTGTATCTCTGGGACTAATAGTACATTGTATGTTAAAAATAATAAAAAATAAAAAATAAAAAATAAATATTAAAAATGGATAAAGGACCTGAATGGATATCTTTCCACAGGATCATGGAAATGCAAGTCAAAACCACAGTGAAATATTATTATGTCACAGTTAATATTGCTACTATAGGAGAGAAAAAAGAAAACCAGTGTTGGCAAGGTTATGGGGACCATGGAACCCTTGTGCACTGGTAGAAAGGTAAACTGATACAGCCATTTTTTTTTTCTCAAAAAAGAATGAAACTATAATTACCCTGTGATGCAGCAATCCCAGTTTGGGGTGTATATCCAAAGGAAATGAAACAGGATTTCAAAGAGACATCTGCACCCCATGTTCACTTCAGCATTGTGCACTGTTGCCAAGACACTGAAACAACCTAAGTGTTGCATGGGTGAAGATTATGTGGGTCATGGACATGAAAAGTCTAGCGAAAAGAATATAGTCAATGATATTGTAATACCACGGTATAGTGAGAGATGATGATTACACTTACTGTGTAATACTGAGTAGTGTATGTAATTGTCAAATAACTGTGCCGTACACCTGAAACTAATATAAGATTGTATGTGCATTATACTTTAATGTTAGAGAAAATGTGAATGTTATTTGGTTATGGAAAAGAAGGAAATTCTGCTATTTGTGTCAACATGGATGTAACTGCAGGACATTATATTCAGTGAAAAAAGTCAGAAAGAGAAAGACAAATACTGAGTGCTATCATCTATCCATGGACTTAATAAAAATAAAGAAGTCAACTCACAGAAGCAAACAGTAGGATGATGGTTACCAGTGGCTGGGACGTGGGGCACATGGAGAGATATTGGTGTAAGGAGAAGAACATTCAGTTATAAGATGAATAAGTTATGAGGGTCTAAGGTATAGCATGGTGACTGTAGTTATAATACTGTATTATGCTCTCGAAACTTGCTAAGGAAATAGATCTTAAGCTTGCTTACCAAAAAAAAAAAAAAAAAAAAAAAAAAGGAAGGGAAGAAAGAAAAATTTTCAGGTGATTGTGAGGTGATGTGCTCATTAATTTGCTTGCAGTAATCATTTTATAAGGAATATGTACTATAAGTCATCAGATTGTACACTTTCAATATATGTAGTTTTATGTGCTTATTATACCTGAAAAAATCTGGGAAAAATATTTGCAATGGTAAATACGAGGTTATGAGAATTTTGCCACCCTTCACTATAACTAATAAAAGTAATGCTTCTAGTTGGTAAAGCATGCAAGCAACCGACCAGACAGGTGCAATAGGCGGAGCCCTCCCTTGTTACCTTTTCCCTTCTCCAAGCCCTCCTCCAGGCCCACAGCTTGCCCCGCCCATCGCACCCTCCTGGCTAATAGCCAGCCGGCGGCCAGGCCGGAAGTGATGTGGACAGCCGCCAAGGTTTGGGCCTCCTGTGGCTTCTGAGGCCTCACTGGGAGCGGGGCGTGGAAAACTAGCTCTAGAAAATGAAAGCTGTAATAGTAGGAAGAAGAACAACGACCGAAAGCCTGGTGGAATAACGCGAAGGGTAGAAGCTGGGAATCAGAGCCCAAATTGTAAGAGAACAAATGGAGAAGACAGATAGCGCCCGAAGGTGTGTGTGGTAGGTCCAGGTGTGAGGAAGACGGTTTGCAGCGGCACAAGAGATGGGATGCAGGTGTCCCGCTCAGCAGGGGGACGGCGTGGGGACCAGCATCCCACGGGGTCGTGGGAAGAGGGAGGGAGCGAAGGGAGGGCCTGAAAGGAGACCCCATGAGCCCGCGGAGTCCTGGATGCCTTGGCGGCGCCACGCGCCATGAACCCTGGGAGCTCGGCCTTTGGCCCCGATTCCTGAGGAATGCAGTGGGGGCCCCATACAGTTCAATAGGGCGGGGTGGTGAGCTCTTGAGACTGACTGATCCCTGAAGCAAATATAGCGTTTCCTTCTGCAGCCTGTCCTCTTGCCGCCCACTCAAGCTCCCGGTTCTATGATAGCACGTGGCTGTCGTTTGCCTGATTTGATTTTTGAGCTCAGTGTCTGCTGAGCTGATGCACTTAGACAAGGAGGAGGAGTCCAGCGTGGCAGCTTGGGGCTAGAGACGGCAGAGAGCACCAGTGCCTGCCTCTGGTTGGGTCATCAGAGAGCTCACTCTTCTTTTATGGGGAGGGCTGGAGCTCTCGGCCCAGCTGGGAGCTAATCCCAGGCCTTCTTAAGCTATACTGTGCTACACGTTCTCTCTTAGCTAGCTTCTTTCCTAACTTATCCTCAGTGGCTATTTTGTTTTTATTCTTCTGTCATGTTTAAAAGATTTTCTTCATTTACTTGAGGCAGAGAGCGAGACGGAGCCCCAGAGCAAGCCTGCAAACAGCGGGCATAGGCCAAGGGCAAGGGCAAGGGAGAGAATCTGAAGAGGTCCTTTCACTGGGCCCTGTGGGGACCCCGAGATCATGACCTGAACAGAACCATGAGTAGGAGGCTTAACTGGATCAGCCTGCAGGGGCTGCATATTTTTAAACATTTTGTCAAGATTTTACGTTGAAGTGATCTCTGTACCCAACGTGTGGCTCCAGCTCTCAACCCTGAGATCCAGAGCAGTCTCTGTGTCAGCCAGGGCTGGGGAAATCTGCCCGAACACCGAGGTTCATGTTCGTTACTAATGGCATGGGTAGAAAGGGTCTTTTTATTATTTCATTTTATTTAAATGTATATTATATTATTTATTTTATTTTATCTCAATTTTATTACTTTTATTTTATTTCAATTTTAATTTGTTTCTGTTTTAGGATTAAAACAACTTCTGTGTTTCCAGAGCCTGGGCATCCCATAGACAGTATCACCTTTATTGCTGATGCTGGGTTTTGAGAGCTGTTCATTCCTGGGACGTGGGTGTTCATTCCTTTCTGTTGAATTTCCAGGAACACATTTCTCATTGACCTCGCTAGCTTTTTTATTCCTTGCGGACAGAAAGTGACACACCCAGTGTGTACACACTCAGAGGCCGTTTCCTAGGATCTGGAGTTTGGGGAGGTGATGTGGGGGGAGCCTGGAAAAGAGGCGGGGTTTGACCCTACTGAACACTATTAGCACTGGCAATTCTATGATTGTAGTCAAGACGTCATAGTCATTTTCCTAGGAAGAGAGACGGTGTTTGGTTTGTGGGTTGCGTTGTGACCTTGTTTTTGTCTGTCCTGAGCAATATTGTCAGATGGCCTTGTTTTGTCTTGTTTTATCAAGGTCTCCAAGCAGCTTTGTCGGAGGTTGATATTCTGCAAGCATGATTATTTACTTACAAGCATGAGAAAATACAGAAAATACAGGCTGGGAGTGTCCGTTGCGGGGTGAGAGGCTGGCCTTGTTCGTTGTCTCTAGAAATCCCTAAAGCAGAAGAAAAAAAGAGAGAGCTCGGATCTTAACAGTTGTAGCTGTAGCTGCAAACCTGATGGGAAAGTATGACTTTGGCTGTGTCTTGAGATTCCTGTGTCTCAGTTTCTCGATTCACAATGGCTCAAAGGGACTTGTTCCTGCATGGGTTGTCCCAGGTGTGAAATCGACAGGGGAGGAAGGTTGATAAGAGCCAGAGGCCCGGATGGTGGTACACAGCGCTTTCGTGGATTCCCACCCCTCCGGGGCTATCGGGTCAAGAACGGCAGGCACAGGCATGTGCTCTCCTGTCCAGCCTGGGTCCTCCAATCACCTATGGCTTCGTTATATTTACATGGTGGTTTCAGTCCCCCAGTGGGGTCAGATTGCAATGACAGGTCCAGGAAGAACTGGGTTAGGGCCCGGCCTGCCCTTACTGACCAGTAGGTTGAGTTCCTTAGATGACTGGAGACAACGTCAGCTGAGACCACCTTAGCTATGACCCATACTCTGTGAGACAGGAAAAGAAAAGACACTGCTCAGCCCGATGCATTTGCCATCTCGAGGCCTTCCTGCTCTCCCATCTTGAGGGTGTACTTACTGTAGATCACCCGGATTGTAAGCCAACTGAGTATAACCTGTAGGGGTGTAGAATTGTGACAAAAGCATATTCCAGGGGAAATTGCTTCTGGCCATTTTTGTTTTCAGGGTGGAATCTCGATTGACCAGTGTCCCCTGATATTCAGAGGTGGGTTTCTGGAGGGGGAGTGAGGAGCCTGGACAGGGGAGTTTGCAGCCAAGGCCTGGCTGGGGGCTCTGCTGCTGTCAGCTGGTGGGGGAAATTCTCCTAATTTCTGTGGGCCTCAGTTTCCCCATGTGTAAATTACAGTTGATATTCAAATTCTCCCAAGTCCCTTCCTGCTCCAGTGTCTGCACGTGCACGAGGGACTGAGGTGCCTGTTATGGAGTCCTGGGGACTGGAGCCGGGACCTGACTTGGTCCCTTCTCTGTGTGTCTCCCACAGGAGCCTGGGCTGAGTCCACACTGAAGACAGAGAATGGAGAGAGGAGCTGGAAGACAGGATATCAGCAAGTCTGGAAGACGAGAATATCGCAAAGAAGAACAAGGCCATGGTGGTGCAGGTGGTTGCCCGAGGAGGGAAGAATAAGCCCAGGCGGAGTCCAGAAAACTGAAGGGAAACCGAGGAATGCATGAGGCAGCATGAGCTGAGGGGGATGACTCGGAGAGTCCCACAGTCCACAGTGAGCCCGTGCCCCTGGGGCGGGGCCCCACAGGATGGATCGGGATTCGCTTGTACTGCTGGAGAACTGTACCAGTTCCCAGAGGAGGAGGAGGTGCCCACGAGCTTCACCCTTGGAGCCGCCCTTACGGTGGATGTTTCCAGGTAAGTGTGGGCCTAGGGGGATCAGGGGCATTTGAATTAGAGTTGCAGAGGTCCACCTTTCCTGCAGACTATTGTTGTAAGGTCAGAAACGACCACAGTAGGGGGCTCTTGCCTCTGAGACAGTGATACCAATAATATTCTTTGGAATGTATTGTGGTAAAGGGCTTTATGCACTATATATTTTGTCCATATATATGTTCAGGGTCTCATTTTTCCTTAGTCTTAGTCCTTAGTGTTAAGAGCGTGGAATTCTGACATCAAGAGGATTTCACTGGGGAGGTCAAGCAGTGAGTGGGAGAATGCAAACAAGATCTTGTAGCATGTGGGAGTCTCAGTTCCTTGAGAGTCTGCCTTCTGCTCATGTCCTAATCCCAGGTCCCCGGGATCAAGTCTCATGGTGAGGGGGCGGGACAGGGGGCTCCCTGCTCAGCAAAAGGGCGCAGGGGTAGGCCAAGCACTCGAATCCTAATGACAGGGTGGGCCGTTGAGAAGACTCCAAGAGGGCAGTCCCTTCTTCATCAGAGCGCACCGCAAGGGCATGTCACGGGACATCGAGCGTGTTGCGGCTCCTCTTTAAGGAAGAGGATTTGTTGCCTTCTGGGAGAAAGCAGAGAGCATTCCTGCAGGACATTCGGTCTAGGACTGCAGTTGAGATTCGAGATTTTCGACCACTTCTGTTGGATCGGGGAAGGGATCTTTCTGAGAGCTTCCGCAGTGCTTGGCTTGGTCCTTGGAGCCGTGAATACAGAGGTCAATACAACATCATTGCAACTGTCACAGGGCTTTCTGTCGAGTAAGCAGAAGTGATGAGAAGCGGGGGTGGGGTGAGTTCCTGGGAGGAAGTGGCCAGTGCTGTCTGGGGCATGATGTCAGTGGTTGTTCCAGTCTCTCACGGTGTTTTTGACCTACCTTGGCCCCGGGACCCTAGACTGGGACCAGATTTCCGCTCCTTGGGATACTGCCTGCCAACACCTGGGTTCCAAGGTGGCCCAAAGCAGCCGACACTTCCCAGGTCTCCGGAGGAAACTGCTGGTATCAGTACCTCCCGCCTCTGACTTGGCCAGCTGGAGAAATCGAGGCAAGTTCACAAAGTCTAATAGGGGTGTCCTTGTCCTAACGATCAGTGATGTTGTGCCTTTGTGTCTGAGAACTTCCGTGCTTTCCAGACTTCAGTATTCTCTCTCCATATAAAAATCCTGTAAATAGGGGCGCCCGGGTGGCTCAGTCGTTGAGCCTCTGCCTTCAGTTCAGGTCTTGATCCCAGGTTCCTGGGATGGAACCCCACCTCGGGCTCCCTCCTCAGTGGGGAGCCTGCTTCCCCCTCACCCACTGGCCGGGCTTGTGTTCCCTCTGTCACTGTGTCTCTCTCTGACAAATAATGTAATTGAAGGCTTCCAGAAATGTGCATAGTGGCCATATTGTAGATCAAGTAACTAAAAACAACAGAGAGGCCTGGAAACGATTGCTGGGGTAAATTAAAGGCAATCGAAATGAATAGAAAGACATCTATCCCATGCATAGATTAGGAGACTCCAGGTGATTGGAATACCAAATGAGTTTCATTCGGACTCACATGGGAGAAGACACATTGGGGGCAAATGTGCAAGCTAATCCTAAAAATGTATATGCACATCGAGGTACTGAGACTAGCAAGATGGCCATGAAGCCTTAAACTGGAGAAATCCACTCCATGTCAAAGCTCATCATGAAGCTATGGTCATTAAAGCACTACGTTATGGTATAAGTAATCACAATGTATATATATATAGGAACAAGAGGGACTATTGAGTACAAAATTTCCCCATACACATATACAATGTTTAAACTTTTTTTTGGATTATTTCTAAGTCATCTCTACATCCAACATGGGGTGCAAACCCACAACTCTGCAGACAAAGGTCGCTTGCTGCACCTATTGAGCCACCCAGGAACCCTGGGTGTTTGTTTGATTTTTTTTTAAATTATTTATTTATTTTCAGAAAAACAGTATTCATTATTTTTTCACCACACCCAGTGCTCCATGCAATCCGTGCCCTCTATAATACCCACCACCTGGTACCCCCACGCCCCCGCCACTTCAAACCCCTCAGATTGTTTTTCAGAGTCCATAGTCTCTCATGATTCACCTCCCCTTCCAGTTTAGCCCAACTCCCTTCTCCTCTCTAACACCCCTTGTCCTCCATGATATTTGTTATGCTCCATAAATAAGTGGAAACCATATGATAATTGACTCTCTCTGCTTGCCTTATTTCACTCAGCATAATCTCTTCCAGTCCCGTCCATGTTGCTACAAAAGTTGGGTATTCATCCTTTCTGACGGCGGCATAATACTCCATAGTTTATATGGACCCCATCTGCCTTATACATTCGTCCGCCGGAGGGCATCTTGGTTCTTTCCATAGTTTGGCGACCGTGGCCATTGCTGCTATAAACATTGTGGTACAGATGGCCCTTCTTTTCACGACATCTGTATCTTTGGGGTAAATACCCAGGAGTGCAATGGCAGGGTCATAGGGAAGTTCTATTTTTAATTTCTTGAGGAATCTCCACACTCTTCTCCAAGGAGGCTGCACCAACTTGCATTCCCACCAACAGTGGAAGAGGGTTCCCCTTTCTCCACATCCCCTCCAACACATGTTGTTTCCTGTTTTGTTAATTTTGGCCATTCTAACTGGTGTAAGGTGATATCTCAATGTGGTTTTAACTTGAATCTCCCCGAGGGCTAGTGATGATGAACATTTTTTCATGAGTCTGATAGCCATTTGTATGTCTTGATTGGAGAAGTGTCTGTTCATATCTTCTGCCCATTTTTTGATATGTTTGCCTGTTTCGTGTGTGTTGAGTTTGAGGAGTTCATTATAGATCCTAGATATCAACCTTTTGTCTGTACTGTCATTTGCAAATATCGTCTCCCATTCCGTGGGTTGCCTCTTTGATGTTTTGACTGTTTCCTTTGCTGTGCAGAAGCTTTTGATTTTTTTAAAATAAAGCCATTGGTACACTTGACGAGGATAACCAAAGACTTTTACTAAAAGTAACTGGAATGAATGAACATCTACTTAATACTATGTTAACATTAAAACCTACTTAGCACTATATATCGATGGTAGTTGAAGAAGTAAAAGTAAATGTTTTTTTTGTTAAAGATTTTATTATTTATTTGTTGGAGATAAAGAGAGAGAGCAAGCAATCACAGGCAGGGAGAGATGCAGGCAGAGGGAGAAGCAGGCTTCCCCCCTGAGCGGGGAGCCCGATATGTGACTCGATCCCAGGACCCTGGGCTCATGACCAGAGGCCACGTCAGATACCCAACTGCCTGAGCCACCCAGGTGCCCCAAAGTATAATTTTCAAGCACAGGGTCTCACGTCAGTAGCCAGTGTTGACAACATGATGCTCTTAGCCCGTTGTGATGGAATTTTTCCCGGAGGTTTCGGGCAGGAATGAGGTCTAGGTAAAGGAAGCACCTTTGCAGAAAGGTATAGGCACGAATTGGCAAATGGGGGCGTGGGGTTTGGCGTAGAAGAGGACTCTCCCTGAGACCTGCCTCCAGCCCCCATAACAAGGGGTTCCGGGGCCAGTCACAGGGGAACTGGGTCCTCCGTGTGCCTTTGTTTCTTCATTTGTGAACCAGGAAAAAGGAAAGCTCCCATGAACAAGTGGACTGTGAAGACTAGAAGTGCTAATATGTAGGAAATCATGCGTCTCAAGAACTCTAAGGGACGTCCATGATCTCAGGGAGTTTCCAAACTGACTAAACACCGGACTTTAATAAGAAGATTCCAGACCCCACGTCAGCCCACTGAATCAGAATTGCTAGAAACCAAAAGGACGAGGTTGCATTTGTACTAACTCTCCGAGGCTGTTCTGATACAGTGATGAGTATATGAGTAGGGAACACTGAGTCGTATAACGTTCCTCTAAAACAGCAAAGTGGGAATAGCAGAACGCGGATCTTTTCTGTCGAGTCTCTCCGCCAGAGGAGTAAAGGAGGAGGACTCTGCAATGGAAGGAGACCTGGCCCACCTGACCCCATTTAATCTTCGCGCAGTTTCCATGTTTGATTAGAAAGAGGCCGCCAGGTGAATGGCACGAGGTCAAGTCAAAGGAATCTATCAAGCAGTGCTCCATCTTCTGAAACTTGTTTTTACCTTTCTGAAACTTGAATTTCAGTATAGTTATCGTACAGTGTTAACATAAGTTTCAAGAGTAGAATGTGGTGATTGAACATTTCCATACATTGCTCAGTGCTCATTCGCACAAGTGCACTTGTTGACGCCCTCTGCATTCCCCGATTCCCTGGTCCCCCTCCCCTCTGGCTACCACCAGTTTGTTCTCTCTAGTTAAGAGTCTGTTTCTTGGTTTGTCTGGCGCCCTTTTCTTTTGCTCTGCTTATATATTTTGTTTCTTACGTTCCACATACGAGTGGAATCCTACGGTATTGAGCTATCTCGGACAGACTTAATTGACTTAGTACAATATACTCTAGATGCCCCTGTCTCATTTCAAATGGCAAGATTTTATTCTTTTCTATGGCTGAGTAATATTCCGTGGTATAAATATACCGCATTGTCTTCACCGGTCATCTATGGACGGACATCTGGGCCCTTTCCAGAATTTGGTTATGCATGTATTCGTGCTTACTAGTGCTTATGTATTTCTGAGAGTAAATATCCCGTAGTAGGACTGTTGGATCGTAGGGGGGTTCTGTTGTTACGTTCTTGAGGAACCTCCATACCATCGTCCACAATGGCTCCCCCGGTTTGTGTGCCCAGCACTAGGGCAAGAGGGTTCCCTTTTCTCCGCAGCCTTGCCCACACTTGTTGTTTCTTATGTTTTGGGTTTTAGCCATTCTGACGGGGGTGAGTGCATATCTCATTGGTTCTTTCTGTTGCTTGTTTTTTGTTTGTTTGTTTAAGATTTTACCTGCTTCTTTGAGATAGAGAGTATAAATGGGGAGGAGTCGAAGAAGGGGTAGCAAGCTCCCCACTGAGCAGGGAGTCTGATGTGGGACTCGATGCCAGTGAAACGTGGTCCCTATGACATAATCAGAAGAGCAAGGAAAGCAACGTACACATAGAGGGGTCATCTAGGAGTCAGGGATGTTAAGTTCTTGAGGAACCTCCGTACTGTTTTCTAGAGTGGCTGCACCAGTTTGCATGGGCACCGAGAGTGTCAGAGGGTTCCCCTTTCGCTGTACTCTTGCCACAATCTGTTGTTTCCTGAGTTGTTACCTGTAGGCATTCTGACTGATGTGAGGTGGTATCTCACCGTGGTGTGGTTTGTATTTCCCTGGTATGGCACTCTTACTTTCAACACTCCGTAAAACTGGTGGTGCAAGTACTTTCTATTCAGTGAGGATGTCCTCGTATGCAGGCAGTAGAGAAAGAGTATTGAATATGCAACCCTCACGGAGTCCTCATTCCCTCCCTAGGAGTCCTTTGAAGTGAACTTCCCCGGATGAGAGATGACAGAGGAGGCTTTGACTTTCAAACAGCTGGTCACTGTTGAATAGACTTACTGGCATTTGTACGACACAACTCTGGGAGTGGAGTAGGTGGGAAAAATAGGATGTAAATAACATCTGTTTCACTGGGCGGGAACAGTAGTATACCAGGTCAGGTTGATACAGAAGGAAAGGGAAAATACAATAATGTCAAAAGTTTGAGGTCGAGAGATCCCTTCACACTGACAAACTGAAGGGGAGAAGTTTGGCAAGCTCATAGGGAACCAAACATGTCCACGGACTTTCGGTGTAATGCTCAGCCCTACGTATACGACCTTCCTAAACGGCAGACAGGCCTATAGGCGCACAGGTGCACATGCAGAAAAGAAAAGAAATACCACAGAGAGCTAAACACAGAAACATGTCCTCCCGGTAGGGTACGTAGAGCCTAAAGGTGATGGAGACTCAGTATAACTGTGACGATGAGAACCAAGCACATGTCCATGAGCATGTGTCCCGATCCTCCAAATCACCATGATAGGGAGAGCTTAGAGCATCCAATGTCAATAACCCACAAGTTCATAGTGGTTGTCCGAACCAAAAACTTTAATGACATAGAAGGGGGACAGAATGTTCTTTTCCACAGTGCAGTGCCGTCCAATACACATTGTATAGATATCCAAACATCAGAATTCTTCCAATGTACAAACAGAGATAGGGTTAGGAGATACCACAGGGAGCAGTAAAAGATGGCAACATGTTAGAGAAAGTGGTTAAGAGGAGAGGCTCGTCACCCATCCTCAGGGTCCACCACGTACCAGATTCCCAATTTCAGAAAGCAAAGCATGTGTCTTGCTGTGAACAGATCAATCTGATAGGTACTCTATAGCAATGCAACCAAAGCTGCTCTCACAGGAGTGGTGATGGGCACACTGGACCTTCTTGGTCTCCGGGTAGGCTAGCCGGGACATATGCAGCATTAACCATGGAGTGTCCTGGCCCAAGGCACAGGCTGAATTTAATCAGGAGGAACTGATCAGACAACTTCAGAATGTAGGCCATTAAGCTAGACATGTGGCCTGTCCCCTACAAACAAGGAAATGTCACCACCACCGGAGACAGCCACCTAACGGTGAGGAGATATTTTGGGTTCTGAAGGAGTAAGAAAATACAGCAACACATTCTTGTCGTCCTTTGGAACCCAACCTATCTCTCCTCCATGTTGCCGTCTCTTATTTGTGGTGACAGGGATTTGTGAAGAAAGACAGACCGGTCATCTGGTTCAATGGTCCACATCCTGAAGGTGTCTGATAACTCCCTCGTGCTCAAATTCAGGCTGAACGTCTCCAGGAAGAACACGGTGTAGTCAATGCTGTGTGCTTCTGGCATAGCCCAGTTGGTGGCCCAGAATGTCCAGTATGACATGTGGCCTCTTCCCGTGGTGCTGCTGACTCTGGTTCTCTGCAGGATGGAATTGAGAGCAGCAAGACTGAAGGTCTCTGGAAACGGGGGTGTGATCTAGGCAGGCATTGGTCTCCTGAGGGGTTTATCACAACTGGAGCTGAAGGGCAAGAAACTCTCTCCTCCAATGGGTCTCTTGCAGTAAAAATCATCGAGAATGGCTTGGGATTGTGATGTGGATTCTCAGCAAAGTGTCTCTCCCGTGCTCTCTTTGGGCTTTAACTTGATGTGCTGCTTTAGATGTCCTTTCATCCAGTGGAAAAAGAAGGGGTTTTAGGATGAAGTTTCAGGATGGGGTTTTCATTCACACAGGCCTCTCTTTTCTTAGTTTCTGCAGTCTTTGGCCTCTGAGAGAGGAAGAGTGAGAGAAATCAAATGTGAGTCTTGGTCAGATGCTACTGGTGGCTGAGCCTGGAGGGGTGGTGGCCAGGTGACAGAGGGCAGGAGCAAGCGGAAGGCCTCTCCAGAGGAGCAGCTGCAGGGGGAGCTGCACCCAGGCAGAGGGGGAGTTGAGAGCCCCAAGTCAGAAGTCATACCTTCACGAAACCGATAGGCAGCCTGTGTTGGAGGATGCAGGGGCCCCTGGGCTCCCCCAGCAGGGGGCTAGTGATGTCCCAGCTCAAAGCTGCTGTGAGCTTTTGCCAGATCCCAACTACCTCCTCCTCTGCAGCCACTTCCCCCTTGAGCCCCTCCATCAGAAGCCAAGTGATGGCTTGCCGACGCCTCCCGGGGAGGTGGGCACCTAGCACGCACCACGCGCGTTCCGAGACAGGCTGCTGCAGGAAGCAGGGGACCCGTGGCAGCCAAACACATCCCCTTTTCACCCTTGTCCCAGTCTTCTGAAAAGGAGGCCAGGCTTTGGAATGAGTCCTAGATTGGGAGAGCCCACAGGGGCCTATGAGTATCTCCAACTTCTTTTCTGCCCTGTGCAGAGGAGGAGCTGTGGCCCCAGGGGCTAAGGACCCCCGAAAGCCATGTGACCTGTGACTGAAAAGCCTGGGCTGAAAGCCAGGCTCAGGCCCTGTGCAAACCTGTGGTGGGGAGGGAGAGGACAGCCCCTGATCTGCAGGTGTGGGCAGGCAGTAGATACTGATGGTCACTTTTGGCCTCCCAGGAACAAGCCCAGAGGTGCTGAGGGAAGAGCCCGCGGAGGAGAAACCCCAAGGGGAATTCACAAAGGACAGCCTGGGTGTTATCAGGGACACTTCATTTTCCCTCAGGGACAACAAGGGTCTCTGAATGTTATCTCACACAGGATAGACCTTGGGGCATTTGTAGGAATAGTCTGAGTAGGTATAAGCTTCAGCAAAGTGTAAAGGGCACATGGAGAAGGATTCATGTTTGCTTTCTAGATTCTCATCCCTTCTTTCCCCAACTTTCCATAAGCGTAGAGCCTCTCATGGATTCCAGGGGTGTTCTGATGGGCCTGCAAATGGATAGATAGGAGAAGGAGTCCTGAGATTGTTTCCTGAGATGTTGTATAATGACACCATAGGATTCTTTTCTTTCAATCTGTCGTGGACCTGTCGGGGAGCTGGCAAGTCCTCGTAGTGACTTTGTGAACCATGGTTTTGATTGCCACAGGAAGCAAGAAACCTGAAATTCCTCAACCTCGATCAGGGAAGGGATCATGTTTTAGACACTGGGTTTCCAGGCAATATTCCTTCCTCATTGTATCGTGTATGATAGGGGCTGAGGAGAAGAAGCTTGACCCACCAGCTGGGTCCCAGGTGAGGGTTCTGTGTCCACCTAGCTCAGATTTCCTGAACGTCCCAAGAGGAGAGTGCATGTGGCAGTGACTCATTGAGACCTCGGACCTGGGAGGAGGAGGCTTGGAATTGGAGAAGCAGGGAAGGAGGGCAAGGAAGCCAAGAAAGCCTGTGGTTTCTGGCAGAGCTCTAAGTGTTTGATGGGTGTAATAATGCTGCTCTGCTGAGGAGGGCCGTGGGGCCTGCTTCGCCATGGGCATGGAGAGAGGGGAGAGGGAATCCCAGGACAGCCCCGGCAGGAACACAGCAGAGTTGAGCTGCATCCCGGTGATGGAGACCAAGGGCCAGCAGGGTGGCAGCCCCCATGCGAAACCGGGGAAGCACCAGCTGTGGGAATGGCCGAAGGAGGGAGAGCAAGTGAAGAGACAGTGTGTGGAGCTCTAATCAGCAGGAGAACAGTAGGAGTCCATGCCCCAAGCGCCAAAGGCATGATTACCTCTGGGCCCTAAGCTTGAAGACCAGGGAATCTGCATGCCAGTCTCCACTGGCCAAACTGCAGTATTCTCTTGGGAATCTTCTGTTTCATGACACGGAGGGCTTTCATGTGGCCATGGATTTGACAGCCATGCTGTCTGTCCCTCGAGTCCTCACCAGCATCACGCTCCAGCTTGGGAGGGTTCTTCATGCACATGGAAGCATCCAAAGCCAGTTCTGCAAGGAAAAGCACATCGACAGGATCCGCTGTGATTCATGAGCTTTCTGGACCTCCACTTCCATTGATGTCAAAGAAGGACAGTGGCCAGAATGAGAAAGGCCGTCTGACAGATCACAGGCCCGTGGACACAGTTTGATTACTTCCGGTTTTGGCTCTCTCTCTCATACTCAAGTAAGGCTCACTGGGCCAGGAGGCCAACAGGTTCCCAATGGACAAAAGTGAAAGCACGAGAAACGATCGGTAAAAAGAAACAGTTCTGGGAAAGAGAAGTTTCCACACACAAGGAAATTGTGCTGGAAAGAGGCTGTACTCTTGTCGAGAAGAGACTGTAGAGCGCAGCAAAGTCTAGGTTGCAGGGAAGCCTTTCGGGGTCAACCAGGGAAGAGCACACTGGGGAATGCATACAACATGCATCAACATGGCCAGCGTTTCATACCTGTGCACTACGTATAATATACACACCGAATAGACAACATGTGTGTGACCTAAGATAGAAATGTCTGTGTCTGTATGTATATATGTATGTATAAGGGAGTCAGTGATTAATGAGGGATTTGCGGACAGGCCCAGAGCGTTCTACCCCCGCTCTGCTCAGCTGCATCGAGTAAAAGAAAAGACACGGAATCCAAAAGAACGAGAAAAGCAGTGGTGAGAAACAGGTGACCATGGACATGTTCCATGGGGGAGTCGGTGGGAACAAGTCAGAGTAAAGGCATCTGCCCCAGCGTGTAATTGTGTATTCACCCCCAGCTGATAGGATGAAACCTAATCCCCCAGTGTGATGGTATGATGGGGTGAGCCTTTGGGAGGCAGCTCCTCCCCTAGAAGGGATTCGCGCCCTATAAAAGAGACCTCACAGGGTTCCGTCGCCTCTCTGCACTGTGAGGACAGAGCCAGAAGGCAGCCACCTCTGAGCCAGGAAGGCAGTGTCACCAGGCCCCGAATGTGTCCCTGTTTGATGGTGGTTCTGGCGCGCCTCCGGAACGGTGAGATACCGATTTCTGTTGTTAAGAAGTCAGCCTGTCTGAGGCATTTTTGTTATTATAAGCAGAGCGGACCAAGGAGCTGGCATGGAGCTTTTTTTCTTGCTCAGGCCTCCATGGGACGTGAGTCACAGAGAGAGGGAGGGGGCCAGCGGGTCGGGGCAGGACGGTGGGCGCCAAGGAGAAGTGACAGGCCGCAGGGAGAAGACAGTAAGGAGGGTGAGTGCTAAGGCCCTGGTCCGCGCTGGGCTTCCCCGAGCACTCACTGAGCTCTTTCTCCAGGGCCCTCCCTGGTGCCACAGTGCTGCTACTGATGTGGCCTCCCCCTGGGAACGGCATCTCCTCAATTCTCAGGGAGGTCAGCTCCTGACCGAGGAGCCCCAAGGCACCCCAGGCTCCAGGAAGGGACTCTGAGTGCTGGTGGCGAAGGAAGACAGGATGCAGAGGAGGGTGGAAACGCTCAGTCTTCAGGACATCTGAGCAGAGGTGGATCCTGAGGAGCAGGAGGCTGGGCATGAGGCCCCGGAGATGAAGGGAGCAGATGGACTAGATGGAGGACCCGAAGAGAGAGTGACCTGTATACTTCATGGGGTAAAGTGGACCCTTCTCAACTTAGAAAAGGAAAAAACAAAAATCAGTAGTACGCGGTGTTGCGAGGCCAGTATTTCTACAGTGTCTGTGAGCACCGAACAGGGCAGATGGGCTTGACGATGCTGAAGGAGAGAAAACTGGGCGCATGAGCCTTTCTGAGAAAGGCAGGCAGGATGGGGTCCGGGGATAGTAGATCTGCCTCAAACTGCTCTTCCCCACATGAAACAATGCCCTGACACCATTTCCAAGAGTTGAAACCCCACAGGCATCTGAGGATTCGATGTGACAAATTCATACATATTGTCATGCAATTTTGTTGCATCAGGGCCCCTATGAATTGTATTTCATGTTCCCAAGAACAATGAGACGGAGACCCCATTTTTTGTGGTTTTCAGTAAGCGGACTGAAGGGAAAATGCATGAGAAGAGGCGGAAGTTGGCCAGTTATACAGCCAGGAAGTGGCAAGGTCAGTACCTGGTTCAGAGCTGATACTGAACACCAGGCTCTTGCTCACCTTGCTGTATTGCAGCATCGTGGGGGCTCAACCTCATCCCATTGCTACCTGTAGCCACAAGTCTGTGATGACCAACACAGGGCCTAGAGCTTCCTAGTCACCTTCCCTCTCACCTCGGAGCAGTGGCGGTTGGTCCCCAGAACCCATGTTGGTGCCCAGGCTCCCGATGGCAGAGGAGAGGCTGAGCCTGGCTCTGTTGTCACCACGGTCCAAATGCTGGTCCAGCTGCAGTTGCAGGGAATCAGCCACCGGGGTGCTTGGCTGTGTCTGTGCCCCGGAACTTTGCACCTGTGCTCTTGGGAAAGTCAAGTTTCCACTGGATGGCCCTTGGTGACAGGGAGACTGCATCGGAGCTGAAGCGAGAAGAGATTTCAATGGGATCCATCCCAGGGCTCCTTAGCTGAGTGCTCTCAGAACACCCATGTCTGATGCCCCCGCCCCTCTGTGAGACCACCCTGGGAGCAGGTACAAAGGCAGGCATCATGGCTATGAAGGAGATGTCCCCATTGTCTCTGAGCCTGTGGATGCTGTGTTGGCAGGTGACCAGGCTGCAGAGTCCCTGAGGTGAAAATCACCCCCTGACTCCGCAGGGCCTTCGGATGGGCCCAGTAGCTCATGCCTATCATTCTGTTCATAGTAACCTTGGTGTGAGAGCCTAGAGAGAAGTTCCTGGAGAGTTCTCAGGGCTTGGGAGAAGGAGTTGTCCATGTGTAGTGGCAACAAAGAACGGGGGAAGAAGTTCAGCCTCGAGGCTTCAGGTACCCCTAGAAGAGGGAGTTGCGGAAAGGTAGCACGGGCCAACTTATGGGGCCTTTTCCCAGCTCTGAAGCCTTTTGAAGCTTCTCATCTGCAATTTCTGTCTGCCCTTCCGTCGGTCCACTCATCTGGATTCTATTGCCCCTTGGAGAATGCTAAATAACCGTGTGTTTCATTTGTGCCTCCCAAATTGCTGTAATGCTGAGGATGCCTGGTCTCTTTGGCCCTCGGGGAGGACGGGGAAACTCGGGAGAAGGTAGTCCTAGGGCGGAAAGGCTGTTACTGTCCACGTAAGGTTGAGGGACAAAACATTTCTTAGGCAGTTTCACTGTACCATATTGATCCAATAAGGAACATCATGGACTCCTTGCTGGCCCTAGCACATGTTTTGTTCAGCAGAGAAAGTCTCCTAACAGGGCCAATTTTTCTCCCAGAAGGGAGGTCCAGAAAATAGCCTGAGCGGGAAGAGACGGGAAGTGGATTTTGGCCTGCGCCCCTGTGTGAGCGTGGCCGGAAGGGGGTCACACTCAGCAGGCTCCACGTTTCTGAAGATCCTGGAGAGGGAAACAACTCTTTGCTTTGCCCCTGAATGATGCCCGTAGCCACGTAAGGTGCACAGGCTGCTGCTCATTTAGAGGGCATTATGCCACCAAGAGTGGACACGTGACAGAAACCGTATCCAAGCTGGGAAAATATCACTGATGCTGCACAGAGGGTGAAAAGCCCACCATCCACGGGGGAGGAAAAGCGGGACTAGAGCTTTGGCTTCACTGAATCCATGGGACAGGGGACAGACAGGACTGGGTGCTCAGGATCTTCCATGTAAATGCTCCAGAGGAAGGCCAACACCCGGGCAGAATGAAATTTGAGCTCAGCAGAAACAGCACAGACGCTGCCCATAGGGAGCAGCCGCATAGCAGTGTGGAGACCAGAGAGCTTGCAAGAAGATACACAGGACGTACAAGTGGCCATAGAATTTCTTGGGTCTAAAAAGTCTCTTCTTGGAAATAAGAGGCCTGTTACCAAGATGCCTCCAGGTGAGAGAGCGGTGGCTGAGGTTTTGTCCCTTTCTCTCCATTTCTCCTCTCTCACCTTACTTGGTCCCAACAGCCTGCTGCTTGTGAGGGGGCAGGTGACACAGGAACAGTGTGGGACAGAAGGAAAGGAAACTTGTCTGACCCACATGATGCCTTTTCTTCTGAAGTAGGCTCCACATCCAGTGTGGATCAGAACGTGGGGCTTGAACTCAGAACCCTGAGAGGAGGACCTGAGCGCAGATCAAGAGCTGGAGGCTTAACCCCCGGGTGTCCCAGTGTTTTGAAAATAAAATCCAAGAGCATATTCAAACCAGTATGGGTCTACAGGGCCTGTTGGCAGGGATGCATCTCTCAGCCTATTTATGTTGCTGTATACAGAGAAGACAGGCTTCCTGGGACCCTCCCTTCCCAGGAAGTTTGTGCCCCTCACAATGGGGTTACTTACCATCTACATCCAGACCCTCGAAGGTTTCCTCCTTGTCACGTGTAGATGAGGCACTTGTACAAGGCCTCCAGGTGTCTGGCAGGTGATGGCCAATTGAAGAAGTCAAATGACATTCATCCAGAGAGTCCTGTGGGACGTCATTCTCTTCTACCACGGGCAGCTCCGTGCAGAGCCTCGAGTTACAGGGAGGACTGGAGATGCAACAGGAAGGCTGAGTCAACATGGAGTCCCAGTGGTTTAGGGCAGCGGGGAGGACGGTGTGGTCACAGAGAACAAACGGGAAGTCCCCATCAGGGGAGAGGAGCCATTCTGCCTCCCTCTGGGGAAGGGTGTGGATGAAGCAGGGATAGATCAGGGAAGGAGAGAGGGAACCAGAGCAAGAGGTGGTCAGAGCATGGCCAAAATGGGAGTTTAAAGGAAGAGAGTCTGAACCTCCCCAGTGCACCACCGTCCCAAAACAAACAGCACACTCAGAAAACAAGAAAAGCAGCACCAGCACTTTGGCCTACGTCTTGTTGAAATTTGCAGAAAGGAGCAAGACCACCCCAGGCTATGGCAGCATTGGAGATTCCTAGAATGCTTGTGTGTCCCACGAATTTTATTTTTTTTCTAAACAGTTGTCTTGCCATGAATTCCTACCCACGTCATAATGCAAAAGCAGCAGAGGTAGATGGCATCTTTGGCCTGATTTGGATCAAAGCGTGACCGTGAGAAGGCAAGAAGTCCAGTGTGCTTAATATACTTGCATCAGGGGACTGCAGACTCCAGGCTTGGGAGGGATTGAGAAAGGGGCTTATAGTAGTGCCCCAGAAAAGCAGAAACCATTGCTAATGGCCCGTTTTGTGCATGTGAGAATGGGTGAGAGAGGCATATTTAGCAATTTCTAGATTTGCCTAGATCACCAGATGTCACCATTGAATTAAAGCCCATGAATCTTCAGAGTTACCTGGGGCATATCGGGTCTTGGTCTTCTACCTCCAAAAGATCATTGTGATTTTCTACAACTAAAGAGAGACAGGGCCAGTCACATTAAACGGAATGGCATCGGTACGTTAAAATAAAATATCCGCTGCAGCTAACACTCGGGCATAATTTTCCTTAATGGGGCAGAGGGTAGTGTGAGAGAAACCCTCCAGGAGGCCTCCGGGAGTGCCTTGGTAATGTGTCACGGTTTGCTTTCCTTAGGCCTCGGGCACGAGCTCCCTGATGTGGTGGGGCCACATGGAAAGAGACTGTGTAGAGTGAAACGTGTGTTTTACCATGGATTCTGGGGGAGAGCTTGTCTGAGTTTTAAAAACGTACTGCGTCCTTCTCACCTTACCTTATCTCATGAGATGCTCTAGGTGTGATGGTTGAAAGGCATTTAGACATAGAGACCAGACTGATGGATTGAATCTGCAAACCCTCAAATCAAGAGGAATCTTGTGTGTACAATTCCTTCGAGTACACAGACGTGGGAGCCATGCATGGGGAGGGGGAATGGCCGGGCTCAGCCTTGCTCAGGGAACCATTCAAGCAAGCTGATGGCAGAGGCGTGGATGTCCTGATACAGCTGTGATGACTCACTGAATCAGAGCAGTCAAACCAGGGAAACGACAAAGCCAAAGATGCAGGTAAAGCTGACAGCATCTTTGAAAAGGGACAAAGAAAACAAGGTCCATTGTATGGGTATAAAAACGAGAGCCCTGGAGATGAGGAGAGACAGTTAAATGGAAATCAGGAGCAAAGACACCTGCGGCGTTGCATCACAAATGTGTGTGGGTTGTGACATCTACCTTGACTCCAATGTCCTAACGTATATCAGAAGACATAAGCAGAGCCTGGGATGAGGAATGAAGGGCGGGTCTGTGCCTCACGTGATATCTGTGCTGTAAAGACTGGCCTAGCGCCTGACTGGGATCCCTATATCTACCCAACTCCTACACAGCAATGGCAGATCTCAGCGTAAGCAGAGGTTGGAATAGCAAACATAAGGGGTCAGCGAGGGAGTCGAGTTGGAGCTTTCTCAGCTTGACAACGGAGGACTCACTAGCTACTTCCAGAGCAGAAGAACTGTCCATATCATCGAAGGAGTTTCTGTCAGCCCTCGTAGAGGTCCCATGCAGGTCAGCCAGGTCACGAAAGGCTGAGTGAGTCAAAGAGCATTGATCCAGGGAGTCCCATGGGGGATCCTGCTCTTCCACCTCTGGCAGACACAGACTGGGCCTGGGAGGGTGGGGAGATCAGAACATGAAAACAAGAAAAGGAGACACCCCATAAAACTACGCTTTCAGATGGGAGGCCGAGAAGTAGAGTCATAAGAAAGGAGCACAGCCACTACTCACCGCAGAAACTACCCTGCTGTTTCAGGGACAGAGTATGGCTGCTAGGGGGAAGTACAGATAGCCAGAGAACAGAAGGATCTCAGGGTAGAGGCGACAGATCTAAGCTTCTGAGCATCAAACTCTGAACCATGGTGGAATAGAAGTCGAGGCTCAGAGTATACATCGACCATTTTAAAGGTGGCTTCGACACTTTTGCATAAATTCTGTGGCTGTTACGTTTAGGGACCTAGTGAACACAGGATGCCTTTTCAAAGGCATCCTCAGCCTGGAGCGATCTCGTGTCCTCAGTGCCTCTTTCTCTAAGTACGGTGACGTGATATGACGTGACGTGACATGTTTCCTAGGTATTCTTTTTCTACAGTGTATCCTTAATGCGGTAAGACCGCGGAGGGAGACACAGCTCTGCCCCTCTCTGTGGATTTAGTGAAAGAAGAGAAGAGGGCAATGCTGAGAATCCCACCGACTAGTCAATTCATGCAGGTCAAGTGACTGCAGGTGACTGAAATGGAGGAGTCCAAAAGGAAAGGAGACGTGTAACACAGGGAAGACACACATCATGGTTCAAGGAGAGGGTTTGTGTTTGGAGAAGGGATGAAAGTGATAGGTTTGTCAGTTTCTATTTGTTCCTTAAAATAGTCCTTCAATTCACCACTGAAGGAAGGCAAGGTTCTTCAGAATTACCTGGGGCCTAGGGGGTCTTGGTCCTCTTCCTCAAAAAGATCATTAGGACTTCCTAGAAATGCAGACAGACAGGGCCAGTCACTTTGCACAGATCACCACTTGTACATTAGAACCAAGCATCGACTACAACTACCATATGGGGAGAATAATCCTTAGCGGGGCAGAGGAAGGCATGGAAGAAGTCCTCCAGGAGGCCTCAGGGAGTGTCTTGGGAATTTGCCACAGTGTGCGTTCCGCAGCCTTCGGGCCCGAGCTCCCCGTAGTGGTCAGGCCACAGACAAAGGGTCTCTGTACAGAGTGACACATGTGTTTTCCTACAGGTACTGGGGAACAGCCTCCCTCGATTCTAAAACCTTATTGCAAACTTCTCTCATTACCTCACCCCATGAGATACTCTAGGTGTGATGGTTTAAGGACATTTAGACAGAGACCAGACTGACGGATCAAATCTGCAAACCCACAAGCCGAACGGAATCTTTTGTGTACAATCCTTTGCGCTCCACAGACATAGGAGCCGTGCACGGGGAGAGGCAAAGCCCAGGCTCCGCTTTACTCGCGGGAAGCATCTAAGCCAGCTGATGGCAGAGGTGTTGATGGCCTCATACAGCAACGTTGACTCCGTGAAGACAGCCAACACAGAGCACACAGACAGTGGGGATGAGAGCAGTCAAACCAGGGAAAGGACAAATCCCCAGACCTAGGAAAGGCTGATGGCATCTCTGGACGGGCACGACAATTCAAGGGACATTGTATGGGAATGAAAAGGAGAGCATGGCAGATGAGGAGAGACATTTAATGGAAATGAGGAACGAAGACAGACACCTCAGCTTACGCAGCCGAAGGGAGTGTGAGTTGTCACATCTGCCTTGATTGCAATGTCCTAACTTCTGTCAGAAGCCCTAAGCAGGGCCTGGGATGAGGATCAAAGGGCAGGTGCATTTCTCAGCTGAGGTCTTTGCTGAAAAGGGTATCCCAGAGCCTGACTCTGATCCCCATGTCTACCGGGCTCCTACACAGCGGTGACACCTGTCAGCATAAGCGGAGGCTGGGATAGCAAACCTAGTGGGTCGGCCTGGTGGTCGATTTGGGGCTTGGTCAACTGCACCATGGTGGACTCACTAGCTACTGCCAGAGCAGAAGAGTTGTCAATGTCATCAAATGAGTTTATGCCAGCCCTCGTAGAGGTCCCTTGCAGGTCAGCCAGGTCAGGAAGGGCCGAGTAAGTCAGATAGCCTCCATCCAGTGAGTCTCCTTGGGCGTCCTGCTCTTCCACCTCTGGAAGCTTTCTGCTGGGCTTGGGAGGGTTGGAAGATCTGACCGTGAAATCAAGGAAAGGAGACACCCCAGTATCCTACCGCTGTTAATGGGAGGCCGAGTAGTAGAGTCGTGAGAAAGGAACGCCTCCCCGCAGAAACTACCCTCCTGTTTCAGGGGCAGGGTATGACTGCTAGGGGGATGTACATACAGCCAGACAACAGAAGGGTCTCAGGGTAGAGGCTACAGATCTAAGCTTCTGAGTAACAAACTGAAGGATGGTAGAATAGAAGTCGTGGCTCAGAGTATGCATCGAGGGTTTGAAAGGTGGCTTCGACACTTTTGCATAAATTTTGTGGCTGTTACCTTCAGGGACCTAGTGAACCCAGGATGCCTTTTCAAATGCATCCTCAGCCTCGAGCGATCTCGTGACCTCAGTGCCTCTTTCTCTAACTACTGTGACGTGACGTGACGTGACGTGATATGTTTCCTAGGTATTCTTTTTCTACAGTGTATCCTCAATGTGGTAAGACCGAGGAGGGAGACACAGCTCTGCCTCTCTCTGTGGATTTAGTAAAAGAAGAGAAGAGGGCAATGCTGAGAATCCCACTGACTAGTCAATTCATGCAGGTCAAATGACTGCAGGTGTCTGAAATGGAGGAGTCCATTAATGAACGGAGACGTGTAACACAGGGAAGACACACGTCATGGTTCAATGAGATGATTTGTGATTGGAGGAGGGATGAAAGAGATAGGTTTGTCAGTTTCTAATTGTTCCTTGAAATACAGTCCTTCAATTCACCCCTAAAAGAAGCCAAGTTTCTTCAGAGTTACCTGCGGCATAGTGGGTCTTGGCCTTCTTCCTCCTCATGATTCAGTTGATATTCTGGAAAGAAATACAGTCAGCACCAGTGAGTAATAAGATCCCCTCTTTCCATTAGTAATCCAGTGTCTGATGCAATCCAGGTATTCAGGTATGCATAATGTGGGGACAGATTTAGTGAAAGTAATATTGGAAGGTGCCCTCCCGCATTCCCTTGTGGTTACTGCCTGGATTTCGGAGACTGAGCCATTGTGTACGAGATCATCATGACAGTGTCCCCCGTCGGAAATCGGTGTACACACTTTAACTTCTCTGTCCTCACAGATTCTGGGAAGTAAGCCTCCCTCTGTCCTACAAGGAGTACTGCAGTATTCAGCCTCTCTCATCAGAGGCCGAGTTGCGGAAGCCTTCGTGGCACTTTTACACTGAGCCTGAAGAGATGGAAGGCAACTACAAACCCTCAACTTCATGTGAGTCTTTGGGGCTGCACAGAATGTTGCCCCAGTTCATGTGGGGTTGGGGGGAATGCTAAGGCTCAGCTGTGCTTCTGGAAACACACGAACACGGTATCAGTGGAAGTGCTTGTGGTGGGTTTTTGGAGAACCGTTTTGGAAGGCAAGCCATCCTAAAGGACTAGAGAATGGGGCTGAGAAGAGCAAAACCAGTTAACCTTGGACAAGAATGGCAATTGACTGCTTCAGGCTTGGGTTCCTCAAGGACCTGGCTCAGAGATGAAATGGACAGGTTATTAAAGGTGAGAAAAGAAATTTCATCCAAATGAGGTCTGACAGATACCTTCTCTTGTCCTCTTGCTGAGGTGAGTTGAGTGTGTGGTGCCTGACGTGGGCCCCGGGACCCGATGGAGAAGCCAGGGAGACATGGGCATGCCCTGGGAGTAGGAAGAGAGCAACGTCCCCAGACCCACCTGATGTCTGGGCTTAAAACTCAGTTCTAGAGCCCAGCTAAGGGCAGTATGTCTCTCCCAGGCCTGCCCACAGGGATGACCTCTCTGGGCACAGCAGAGGTCCGGGGTACAAAGAATAGGTGATCTGTGTGGGAGTCGTGTTCAGTTGGAGCTTTATCACCTTGACAATGGAGTACTCACTGGCCACTTGCAGAGAGGAACAGACTTGTGGGTTCTCCGGTGAGAAGATGGCGGAGCTCCTGTAAGGCCAGTAGGAGTCAGACATGTCGGGAAGCACTGAGTATGTCAGGTAGCGTTCATCCGGAGTGTCCCGTGAGGTGTCCTGCTCTAGCAGCTGTGTGGTGAGCCTGCAGGGTGGGGAAAACTGAACATTAACCTCAGAGGGATCTGAATGCTATGTCCTGTCTGGCTTTGACAGAAAGCAGAAGGGAGTGGTCCGGAAAGCAGAGAGGTTGAGCCATGAAAGAGAGAGAGAGAAATCTTCTTGTGTTTGTGCGACAAGGTGTGATTGTCACAGGGGTAGCAGATAGGAAGGACAATAAGTGCTCGCTATACAAGCCACCAAACTTGTGAAGAGACTGAATGATCTCTGTGCCGTCCAGCCATGACTCACTACGTACAGAGGCCCAGCATGGCGGCTTTCCCAACCCTTCATTCAAATGGCTTTGAGTTCGGCACGTAGTGGCCAAGCGGCGGCTGCTCCGGGGGTTAGGAGGCCGTCCCCGGGACCTCGGGCCGCAAAGGCCTCTTTCTCTCAATATTGTGGCGCGATAGAGGATGTTGTCTCGTGGCTATGATATTTTCATGCTATGCACACATGTCAGCATGCTAAATCGAACAGGCAGAAAGTAGACATGCAGGTCTGTCTAGAGCACAAAGTGGAGAATGAGTGAGGACAGTGAACCCTCTGACGTATTAGTTCTGACTTCGGGTTCCTCAACTAGAGAAGTACTTCAGAAACTGGGAGCAATCCAAGTAACACAATGAAGACCGAAAACGTGGTGAAAACGGATCATTTCTCATTGACCCAATGGGTAAGAGAGCTCTCTCTATCGAGCACTTTCTGCTTTTCCCTGGTTGCCACTTTAGAATTCATAGCCCCTAAGTATTCAGAATTACCTAGGGGCAACGGAGTCCTGGCCTTTCAGCCCCTCCTGATCCATTTGGTTGTCTGCAAATAAACAGAGAGGAGTTACAGTTAGAAGATTCCCCTTCACAGATGCCCACTCCTATGTCCCATGTAGCTCAGGGCAGAGCTACAAGCAGCGTAATTACAGGCAAGTGTGAGACAAATCATCCCACAGAGCTTAGGTAGGGCCCTGTCACTGGGATTGCTCTCTTGAGTCATTCGACAAATGTCCCTGACGTGCCAGGCCATCCTCACAGCATCCTGTCTTGAGTCTGTGCAAACAACAAACCGATTCTTCTTCCCTGAGATTGTGGGGGAAGCAGTCCCTGGCTGCTTCCTAGAGGGTTGTTGCGGTATTTAGGCTTTTTCCACCTGAAATGCTGTAGGTCATTGGTTTAACGGAATCAGCCATTGAGATTAAAGGAATGAATGAAATCTATCCAGCATCAAACCAGAATAATCTTCCAAGCTGCAAAGAAACGGGCTGTGTATGGGGTAGGGAAGTTTCAGGATCCTGCCTTGCTTCAGAGAAACATACACTGTACGATACTCAGTGTTGTTTCTTCTTCTCCTGCTTCTTCTTCTTCGTCATCGCTGTCGTCGTCGTCCCCCTCGTGGTCGTAATTTTCTGTAAAGAAATCCAGAATTGTCCCTTCAGCTATTTCCCACATCACTGCTCTAAGCCCTGCGGCTCCAATGGCCCGAGAGACAGAAGTGACTTTGCACAACTAGGGAGTCTTCTGAGTTGAGGGCAGTGTCATTAGGAATTGCTGTGACCTGGGTTTCTGATCCATCAGAAAGGTGTCTCTGATTTGGAGGATCAGCACCACTGAACCTGGGCAACTATTTCTACGGTCTCTTGTTGTCCATATCAGGGGATGCTCGTCCAGGGTCAATCTTGACTTCGGCAAATCGTGTCGTGCAGCATGCCCCCAGTCCCACCGCACGCACAGACTCTGTGCATTCACGGCTGTCACACGGAGCCTCTTCCTTGTCTTCATGACAGGACCACCCCCTGTCCCCCATCCCTCCACCGGGGATTTCATGGATAGCCATGTGGGCTTTGGTGTCTTCAAGGGGACTCTGTCTATGAAAAGTGTTCCAGTCTCAACTGGGTTCCCACCTCCAAGTCCTACTGCATCCAGTACCTCATCCAACTCCACACTGTCAGGGCCTTTCTTTTAGGTGTGAAGTGCGTTCAGTAATTTTCCCATCTGGTGACTACAGTGGCAACAAGTTTGTTTGAAGTACATACCAGATGAGGGAAGAGCTATGGAGAAAGGAAAACTCACTCTCTCCCCTAGGCTTAATACAGACCGGGCTGAGTCTGGGAAGCTCCCACTTCTGCAGGGATCCTTGCAGGCTAACAAGGATCCCTCCTGTCACATTCCCCTTTCCGGGCTCTAACACTGGCCGATGCTTCCTCCTACCCGAAAGGCTGTGTCCCCTCAGGGAGGCAGCAGACAGGTGGACCAGGGCGACGTGCCCCCCCGAGCATTGCTCCTCTCTGCTACCACCTCCCAGTCCTGGTCCTCTCAGGGCCCCACGTGCGATGGGGAACCCAGGACAGCCGCTGCCAAGAGTGTGAGGGCAGGCGGGGCGTCTCTTGGCAGCCCAGGGACTCGGAGCAGCACAGTGCAGTCAGGGGTCTGTGGCCATCTCACCTGGGCTGAGCTTTCGGGCAAGGCACTTGGCCAGCCTGCGTCCCTCAGCCAGTTGCCCTCGCAAGCCCTGCCCTTGGGGATGCTCAGCGCCATCATGGATGAGGAGGGCTTCCAGGTGCTGAACGAGCAGCTGGGAAACCTCTTCCCCTTCCCGCAGCTTCTTATATAAGCGGGTCAGTTCTTTCGCCTGATCTTGCATCAGCAGATGACATACCCTGAGTTGGGAGAACACAGAGAATGTTCTAAAATGCAAAGGTGTGAACAATAGATAAGAGCTTTCATAGAGATTTCTAGCAGAATTTCCCAATGAGCCCTCAAAGCTGGATTCTGGCCTGTGTGGTGACGTGTCTGTGGCAGAGAAAGTAGAAGGTTAATCCAGCCTTCCTCTGGATCAGAGTGTGCTCCTGTTCATGCCCTGGACATCCCGTGTATCTTTCCTCCTGACCTCCAGAGCTCGCTTCAGAGACATGCCCCTTCAGCTGCTCACTTGGGGCACACGCATTTCCCTGGAAAACTCCCTAGGGGGCAGCGTGCCGTGAATGGACACAGTGCCAGACCCAGAAGCGTGGACAGTTTGGCTGGTGTTAACTGGTGTGCCAGGAGAATGGCAGCGTCCAAAAGACAGCATTTGTGGGAAGAGAGGATGGCAGGCTGTCGTCAGCCAGGGCTGACCATGTGAAAGGTAAAGCAAGTGTTGGTCTCGTAAGATTGTTCATGTGCTCGCTGTGCCAAAGGTCACAAATGGTCCCTTGCCCCTTGAATTTGGTGATGTTGATATCCTTTTTTAAAAAGTTTTTAATTTTTAATTTATTCTTTAGCCTAACAGTCTTCATTATTTTTTCACCACACCCAGTGCTCCATGCAATCCGTGCCCTCTTTGATACCCACCACCTGGTACCGCAACCTCCCACCCCTTCGCCACTTCAATCCCCTCAGATTGAATTCCTTTTTTAAAAAAAAGAGAGAATGAGGCTCTGAGTCACTGGAGTCCATCGTTTACCAATCACTGTGGTCTAAATCGTCTTAGATATGTCTGTATAATGTGCCTGCCATGACGGTTTCTGCCCTTCTCTGGGCCCAGACTTGTTGCTGCCACCAGTCAGAGGGGCCCACGGCATCCCTCCAGCCTCCCACACAGGGCCCTCCTTACCTGAGCTTCTCAGGCAACGTGTCTGCCCGCTTGCCTTTCTCACACAGCACCTTCTCCCCGAGCACGGATTTGATGAGGTCGCTCGACTTTTCACGCTCTGAGAAACAGAGATGCCTGCCTCAGTGGAAAGCTGGACATGCTGCTATGCCCGCTGCTTTCAAGGGAGGAGGCAGGCTGCACCCTAGGACAAATAGAACCTGGCAACCGGGCCGTGTGCTGGGAGCTCCACGCCTCATTGCGGAGTGTCCCAACTGCTAGACACTGGATCGCTCCCCGTTTTTGAGGCCAGGAAAGAGCAGTCCCGAGATAGAGAGAGGAGCTCCACTCCATGATTAACTGGTATTTGGCAGAGTCAGAATTCGTATCCCCCGAAAAGCCGCAATCTTGGCCACACTAGCAAGCCTCGCTGCCTCTTCATTGAACACTAAGGAGGGACCTTAAGTCAAGCCCCCAGGATGCCAGGACCAACGGGCATCCCCTGAGCTGGGATTTCTATACTGCACAAGTGTCTCAATGGTAAAGCGTCAGCCAGATACACCAGTGTACACCCAGAGAGATGTGAAAGGAACATGGCCAAATCCTAATCACATTTATGGAAGTAGAAGCAGTAGAATTATGAACAGAGTTTACATGCTTCCAGGCTTTGCTATGAGTGCTGTACGAGAATTTCCTCAGTATTCATTGTGACTGAGAGAAGTAGACCGCAGGACGGTAGTAGTCTAAGAGACAGGGAAACTGAGGCACAGGAAGATTAGGCAGCAGGGATTTGAGTCCAGGCGGACTGACCCAGAGCCCATGCTCTTCATCCCTCTGCTGAGTTACCTCCACCCCAAGCCCTTGGGTGGTAACTGTTTTCATCATCTTCACAACTGGCTTCCCTCAGTTAGGTTATCAGTTAGGTTTATCAGGAAAGTTGTAGACAAAACTTGGCTTGTCCTTCCATGAAAGGTCATCATCTCTTCACTTTCCTAAAGAGCAGGTTTCAATTCATTCTTTTTGCCGCCTCAGTTGTTTTCAATTCCCTTCTGTAAGGAAGGCAGAGTGTGAGCAAATGGCAAAAATTCAGCCTCAGGACTCCTTCCCGTCATTGGGTTGTGCGCGTGCCCCGATCTCTGGGTTCCTTCTGTCTCTGAAGCCCCGTCCTCATGAACAGGCAGCTGAGCTCCCCAATTCAGCCTGCCTGTGGGAGAGGGCCTAGCGCACCCAGTGGCTTGGGCGGTGTCTGGGGCTGGTGTCCCCCTCTCACCCTCATTCTCACTTGGCCAAGCATCTGGTGGCCTCGGCCTGGGCCTGCTGACTTTGGCGCGTCACTGAAGGTTCTCCAGCTCAGGGGTAGAGAGAGGAGGTCGCACAGATTGTCTTATGTTCCCCCAAATGCTGCCAGCCTTACCACCGGGCTTCAGATGTCCTGCGTGGGCTTGGAAGGGAAAAGCATAAGCACGGGTTCCCTCTCACCTGGGGAGTCCCTGTGTGGATGGCGTCCCTCATGGATACCGCAGTTTCGGGGAAGGCAGGCCCCACTTCCTTCTCCTTGACAGCACGTAGTGTCACCCGCTGTAGTCCTCCCTCCTCCCCACGACCCCGGTGCCGCCTTGACCATCAGCATATTTCCTCAGTGCAGCCAGCTCGGTGCTTTGCCGGTGGGACACCCGAGAGCCGAGACCCGATGGAGTTCCTTAGTCCTATGGCAACTGAGATGGAGGACTGCTACAGGACAGACAGGGTCCTCACAAGACCAGTCATCTCTGGGTCTGCCCCAGGAGTCAAGAACTGGGATGGAAACTCTAAGCCACCCTATAGGTCACTGCTAACATGGGGAGGATGCTAACATACTTGTCTTTGGTTTTCCCATCCTCAGCTAACAGAGGGCAAATTCCCACTTCACCTTTCACGGACTGTGGTCAGAATGAAATTTGTGTTGTCACTGGAAATGGGGCAGAGAGCATCTGGAGAGGCTTTGCATTTCTCAGAAGGAGAACACAGAGCTATGGCTTTGGGGACCAAGACTTGGCAGGACTTACTGTATTTCCGCAGTTGGTTGGCCAGGGAGTAGGCCGTCGCTTCGGATACAAGGAATTTTTCCTTGAGGTCTAGGAAGTCCTGGGTGGATTTTTCCAGCTGTGACCGAAGCTGCCAGTTGACTTCCTGGAGGCTGCTTTCTGCCCCTGCCTCGGACAGAGGGCCAGGATGGGCTGCCATGGCGACCCGTGGCAGTAGAGATAGAACTGGGGACCAAAAAGCAGAAACCCAGACTCACGGTGGGTTAAAAACCAGTGACGCCAAGTTGGTTTAATCAGGACTGAGGGGTGAGGTTACAGGAATCCTTTACTTACTGTTGGGAACAATTGGAGCAACAGCCCACAGTACTTGAGAGACAACCAAGGTTCAAGATGCCAGAGGTAGGAGCCAAAGGCACTGCTCGTATCTCCGACTCCAACCGGAATGACCGAGGGAGCACCCAGAATGCCAGCTACTGGTCTGCACCAGCACTAACTGAATAGAATGTCCAGGGTGTCAGTGGAACCTGGGGAGCCCCTGCCTTCCAGTTGCCGAGGGGCCATGCTGATACACAAGGCTGCCTGGTCTCCCGTGAAGGTGACCGCTGATGGGGCCCACCCCTCAGTGGTCACTGTCAGTCGTTGTCTACCCTTGTGCTGATTCCACAGTTTCCCTCTCTTTCCAAAACAGTGTCTCAGCATAGTGCTCATTATTCGTTCCCTTATGTGTGTAGAATAACGTCAGGCAGAAATAGCGTCCCACGGAGTTTTCTTTGTTCTTTTTCTTTCTCTTTAATTCTTGGAGAGAGAAGGGGGGCATGGGTAGAGGGAGAGTATGTGATAAGGGGCTCGGTGTCAGAACCCGTGAGACCTTGACCCGATCCTAAACCAAGAGTCAGATGCTCAACCAAAGGAACTACTCAGGCGCCCTTCGCAACAGGTGTTCTTAGGGGCTCTCCTGAACTCATCCCACTTCTCAACAGCGGTTCAACAGATCTTAAGGCTTTTCTAGTGAGGGAAATGTCTGAAGTCAAAGCCTCTTTTCTAGTGAGGGAAATGTCTGAAGTCAAAGCCTATCTGGATGTTCTTCTCCAGGTCTTCTCTAGGTTTTTTTCTCTAGCCATTAAAATACAAGAGAAACATGCTAGCAGTTTAGCCATCTTTAGTTGCTTTGTATTTGAAAAGGTTTTCAAAGTATTCGGCCTTCCTCCATTTACAATACTTTCTTAGCATGTATGTAGTAAATAAAGCTTTTTTTTACAGCAAAAACTAAACAAAAGAAAGCAGAAAACAACGATGAAAGTGCCCCAGACAGATGAAAATAAAAAGCCCCCAGGAAAACAGCAAACAGAACCCAGACTTAGTGTATGCAATGAATCTTGCAAACTGTTTCTGGGGCCCCTGGGGGCTCATCTGGTTAAGCGACTGCCTTTGGCTCTGGTGGTGATCCCAGAGGCCCGGGATCAAGTGAGGCATCAGGCTCCCAGCTCCATGGGGAGTCTGCTTCTCCCTCTGGCCTTCTCCCCTCTCGTGCTCTTTCTCACTGTCTGTGGCACGCTCCGCTCCCCTCCAATACATAAATAGATAAAGTCTTACAAAAGGAGGAAAAGAAAGGGAAGAAAACGGTTTCCTGTCCCAAGTCTGTCAGTATTCTTCTTACTGCAAGTCTGTGTTAGGTAGACTTGTTTTCCCATTAGGTGCACATTTCATTTCCGTTTCCTTAGCTATTTACCTAAGAGTGGGATTGCTGCGTCATACGGGACCCTGTGTTTAACTTTTTGAGCAACTGCCAGCCTCTTTTCCAAAGCAGAACAGGGACACCCTTTTACATTCCCACCAGGAATATGTAAGAATTCCATTTCTCTACAAGCTTCCCGACACATGTATTGATTGTCTCTTTGCTTGAAGTCATGGTAGTGGGGCTGACGTGGGATCTCACTGTGCTTTAGATGTGTATTTCCCTAGGGACTAATGAAATTGAGCATCTTTTCCTGTGTTCATTGTTGCAATGGTATTGTCCTTTTGAGAAAGTCTACTCAAGCTCCGTTCCCCATTCCTATATTGGCTGTCTTTTTACCAACTGCTGAGTTATAGGAGGGTTCTTTACATGCATTGTAGATAGCAGACCCCACTTTTCACTTCACTTCCTCGATAGTGACCCTTGAACCAAAAAGCTTTTAAGATGATGAATTCTAGTTTATCTGTTTATTTTTGGGTTGCTGGTGTGGTTTTGCAACCAGCTTCCAACCCCAAATCATGAAGATGTAGAAGTCTGTGTTCCTCAAAACATGGCTTTTGAAAGAGAGCTTGCCTGCCTTTTAGTAGTTGCTGGACATTATTTAGTAATGCCTGTTGAGTGTTGATTGATATTTCTCTCAATGGATAGTCTTGCGCCTGTTTTCCCACCTGTGGAGCGTGCCAAGGCCTGTAACAGAGATTTTGGAAATGATATCTGTGAACATCCTGGCTTAGATTCAGGGGTGAATCCTGGTTCTGCAGTGGAGCTGGTCTTAAACTCAAGCACATTTGTACAAATTGCTCAGGCCGTTTCGAGCTGAGTCGTTGTTGATCTTTCTGAGGAACACTTGTGTGCTAGTCCAGATCGTGTAGGGCCAGAGTGGACTTTCTCAGTGGCCTCCACACGGAGAAGACTGCCAGGATTGGACCTCGTCAAGACTTTCATCTCGGGTCTACTGGAATGGAAAGTAGACCTGCTTCAGGGTTTTGGGAACGTTGTTCCATGCAAGTTGGTTCCTCTCCTTTTTTTTTTTTTTTTTTTTTTTTATTTTTTTTCTATAATGTGTACATGATTTCTTTCTGGAAAAGGGGAAAGGATATTTATTTCCAAACAGCCTGTCTGTTCTTTGTCAGTGGTCTGTCTGTGCTTTTGAAAACGTGTCACGGAGAATTCCAGGTCAACTATCTTCTATGCAAAAAGTATAGTTCCTGTACAGTATCAGGTGATCATACTTAATATTAGGAACTATCTTGCAACTCAGATGGTATCGTTTCCTGATGAGAAAAAAAAAATACAAAGAACACCAAGCTTCCCAAGATCTTTGTCACAGGTCCCAGGTCACAGCTGTAGTGAAGTGAGGAGCGAGCATTCGAAACCTTTTCTGGAGGCACCTGTTTGGCTCAGACAGATCAGCATGCAAGTCTTAATCCCTGTTCAAGTCTGGATTTCAGGACTGGAACCCCATGTTGGGTCCTGCTTAAAAAAAAAAAAAATAAAAAAAGAAAAAGAAAAGAAAAGAAAAAAGAAACCAGTGTAGCCGGTATCCCATTGGGTTTTCCTATGCTTATGAAGCAATTACCATATGCTATGGTATCTCGTTGTATACTGATTTCTTTCCCTCACGGCTAAAGAGTTGTGTCTCTTCGTGGGCTAGTATTAGAACCAGTGGTACGTCTTGTTTTGTGAAGTTTCATTTCGAGTCTTTTGGCCATTTCTTTTATTCTTTTGATGATCTCCTCAGACTAGATGATACCCAATTCTGGAAAAAAGTCCTTTGTCAGAGAGAAACATGCTTCTATACTGGGCCTTCCATTTATATTCTCTTGAGGTTGAGATGAAGATAAATAAATTCATTTTCGTATCCCCAGAAATGATGCATTGCCTCTTTTGACCTTGCAAATCATATGGTTGATTTTGGGGGGAAATATCAAAACCACTTATTGAGTTTCAGGGTATGAAAGGTTGTTTTTGTATTTTAAAGTGTTTCTACAGGGACGCTGAGATATAATTTCCATGCAGTAAAGTGTATGTAATTAAAGTCCTACGTCTATTAAGTTTGAGCATATATATGCATCACCCCGGTAGTGGAGGCATCTATCGCCCCCACAAGTTTCCTTGTCCTTCTAGCATTTCCTCCCTCCCATTTGCACGTCAGGAAAGCATTGATTGGCTTTCTGTTACAGTAGAATTATTTGCAATTTCCAAGGTTTTCTCTTAACACCATCGTATGCTATGTAAATTATTTTGTTTTGATGTTTTCTGGCTCTGAGGTATTATCAGAGCAAAAGAACATGTCTTCCCATAGTGTTATGTAAGCGACGAGATTACTCTGCGAAACCGCATAGTATTCCATGAGCTGGATATGTCACAATTTGTGGTGGTCATTCCTCTGTGGATGGAGATGAATGACAATTAGAAATAGTCAGTAGCTTTTTGGGAATGTACGGTTTTTTTTTTCATTTGAGTGGAATGGGGGTGGTCTATGGTAGGTATAGGTTTAATATTTTGAAGAATTTCTGGACTGTTAGGGTGCCTGGGTGACTGAGTGAGTTAAGCATCTGACATGGATTCTGGCTCAAGTCATGATCTCATTGGTGGCGAGACAGAGCCCCAGGTAGGGCTCTATGGTCAGTGGGAGTCTACTTGAGCTTCTGTGCCTCTCCCTCTCTCTCTGCCCCTCCCTCCACTCACTTTTAGTCGCTCAGTCTTTAGTCAATCAAAGATACAAAAAAATAAGAATTTCCAAACTATTTCTGCAGTGGTTGTAGAATTTAAAATTCCCATGCGCAGTGTATGAGAAATCATAGCAAGGAGGTGACTTTGCTCCTTGCTATGACTCCTTGCTATGGCTCAGAATGGAGATTCCATTCATTTTTGCCATTTTCATTGACAGATAGTGGTTTAAATTTCCATTTTCCTAATAACTAATGATGTAGGTCGTGCGCTATTCTTCCATTTCTTCCATGTGTATTCTTTGCTAAAGTGTTTTTACAAATCTTTGAATCCATTTTATTGTATGTCCTTTTTGAAAGGTTTTATTTATTTATTTGCAAGAGAGGGAAGGGGAGCAAGAGCAGGGCTGTTGGGTAGGGTGAGGAGGCCAGAGGGAGAGGAGAAGCACACACCCTGCTCAGCGGGAAGAGTGATGGAGGGGTCGGGGGTTAGACCCCACGACCCTGAGATGGTGACCTGAGCCAGAGGCAGCCACTTCACCAACTGAGGCACCCAGGCCCTTTCCTTTGACCCGTTTAAAATTGGATTGTTTGTCTTCTTCCTATTGACTTTCTTTTTTAAAAAAAATTAATTAATTTATTTTCAGCATAACCGTATTCATTATTTTTTCACCACACCCAGTGCTCCATGCTATCCGTGCCCTCTATAATACCCACTATCTTGTACCCCGACCTCCCACGCCCCCTGCCCCTTTAAACCCCTCAGATTGTTTTTTAGAGTCCGTAGTCTCTCATGATTCACCTTCCCTTCCAATTTACCCCAACTCCCTTCTCCTCTCTAACTCCCCATGTCCTCCATGCTTTTTGTTATGCTCCACAAATAAGTGAAAAACCATATGATAATTGACTCTCTTTGCTTGACTTTTTTCACTCAGACTATGAGCGTTCATTCAGTGTTCTCTTAGGAGACCTTCAGCAGGTATGGAAATTACACCTAGTTTCTCTCTATGTGTGACATGGCTTGGGTTCTCTCACCAATGTCTTCTGAAACACCAATGTTTTAAATTGTGATACAGTCCAGTTGACCAATTTGTTCTTTCATTAGTGAGAATTTTGGTATCATATCTAAGAAAACAATGGCCAGGGCCTCCTGGGTGACTCAGTTGGTGAAGTGTCTGCCTTTGGCTCAGGACATGATTCCAGGGTCTGGGAACCAGCCCTGCATTGGGCTCCTTGTTCAGCAGGGAGCTTGCTCTTCCCTTTCCCAGTGCTTCTACCCTGTTTGTGCTCTCTCACTCTGCTCCATAAATAAATAAAATCTTAAAAAAAAAAGAAGAAAAAAGGAATAGAAATGCTTCTCAGCAACATCTGGCATTGTCTTTTGTACAGAATCACACTCATTCGTGCAAAATGGTCCCTGGTTTGGCATACATTGCCCTGCAGACTAGTCACATTGATGACCGTTTTATGGGCTTATGAACCGTGCATGTGTCTTCTTTGGGAACATGTGTATCCGAGTCTTATGCTCGCTTTGTATTAGCAGCGTGTTCCTTCTGCCCATTCAGTGAGTTCAAAGTACCCTTATGTCTTGCGTATGGGAGTCCTCATTGGGTATTTATCTGCAAATATTGTCTCTTTATCAGTGTCTTCTCTGTTCCTTTTCTCAGTGGTAATGTTGGATGCAGCAAGGTTGTTCATCTTAAGTTTTCTTGTTACATATTTTACTCTTGCTCCAGTGACAGAACTCTTTACTAAATGCAAAGTCCTGACCATTTTCTGTTGCGTAATCATCTTGAATGATTGCTATGGCTCTTCTCCTTATGTCTGTGGCCATTTTGAGTTCATGGCTGCGAAAGGGGTGGTTTTCAACAACCACTGTAGGGGAAGTTTGTCCTGATAGGGGCAAGAGAACCGTGAGGTAGCTTGTGGTCCTGAGTTAGTCTCCCCCAGGCCAGGAAAGGGGATGTCACCCTCCTGTACCTCTTCATGGGCATCTGAGTGCCTTTGGGGAGGAGAGTTAGGTGGTCCTAGTGGTCATATTCGGCACTTACACCCCATTCTCTCAGACTGGGTAACTGGGTACAAAGTAGCTCCAGGAGCCCGGGGCGTCCTAGTCAGAGGTGTCTTTAGGAGCACAGACACACTGAGAGCCAGAGAGGATTACATGGAAAGGATAAAAGAGAACCCCGGGGATGTGGTATGGTTTACTATAGGGTCTTCCTTCAGTGGGGTGGGAAATAGGACTCCCACACACCAGCAACTCAGGAAACATGCCCAGAGGAAGTAGGGCAGATGGAAGGCAATTCGCAGAGTTTGATCTATTTTTGCCAACATGAAAATCATGATATGTGCCTGGGTATCAAATGTGTATGAAAGGACACATGGCGGGCTCAACTCTTCACCTCAGAGACCTCACGTTGGTGATGGAGACTAGCTAAAAAACAAAAACAAAGACACACACAGAAAAATCAAAACACAAAAAAAACAAATAAAAGAAATAAATAGGTGCGTGCATCAGGAATCCAGAAATACCCCCGTGCCCCCCTCCCCTCCCAGGAAGGAAAGGATGTGGTCAGGATGATGGGAGGCTCAGTTACTAAAGCGGCTGCCTTTAGCTCAGGTCATGATTGCAGGATCCTGGGATCAAGCCTCACATGGAGACCTTCCTTGGCAGAGAGCCTGCTTCTCTCTCTCTCCCTCGGCCTGACACTCTGCTTACTTGTGCTATCTGTCTGCCAAAAAAGTAAATAAAACCTTTTAAAAAATAAAGACAGGAAGGAAGGAAGGAAGGAAGAAAGACAGTCAGACAGACAGAAAGAAAGAACAAAAGAAAGAATGAAAGAACGAAAGAACGAACGAAAGAAAGAAGGAAAGAAAGAAAGAAAGAAAGAAAGAATGGGGAAGCTTGGTCCTTGCAGTTCAAGAGCCATTCTGAGCCTGTGGGGAATCCTAATTATTGGTCTGCATTTCCCAAGAGAAACCCAGAGACCCTACCGTTTTACTATTTGCTGGGTTTTCCATGTGCACTCAGAAGTGCACTGGCTGAATAAAGTTGGCACACTAAGAACAGAAGGAGACCAAGAAACAGAATGTTCCCTGGATGCACCACATTATTGTCTGCCCTCACTGCAGTCTCACTGGAAATGGGAAAGGGCAATTGAAATCCCTGGTATTCAACACAGGTTTGGAAAAAAAAAATGGAAGGTTTGGGTTCACAGTTTAAATTACTGTATTCTCAGTTTGAATCTGAAGGCAAGTGCAAACCCTGTTGAACATTTTCTGACTTCTGTGGTGGAGATAAGGGCTAACACAGAAAACAGCTCTACACATCAGAGTAACTTTGGTAACTTAGTATCTTTCCATTGACATGGTTTTCTTTCAATCTTCTGATCCCATGATCTCCTGCTTGAGTCTACACATATTTGTGCAACGAAGATGATGTCAATACCATACGTAAAATCTGTACCCCCGACTGTCACAGTGCTCATACCTAATGGTACATCGGGTCCATTTCTAAGTGCCTGTAGCTACGTTATGGCTGACTCCAAAGGCAGCCCATTGTACCATGTGTAGACTTCTCTCTGGCCCCACCTCCAGGGTCAGCAGTACCTCAGAGCTGTCTCCATTCCTGCGGAAGGATGTAGGTCAGGTAGAGAAATGGAGGGTGGTCTAGGCAACAGGAACAGGAAAGTAGGCCCCTAAGCTGGTTGATTCCAGAGAGGACAATTGCATTGTTGTTGGTTTTGTTTAGAAGTTTTTATTTATTTTTTCATTTCCTTTCAGTGTTCCAAAATTCATTGTTTATGTACCACACCCGGTGCTTCATGCAATACGTAGCCTCCATAATACCCACCGCCAGGCTCACCCAGTGTTTTTAAAAAGCATGTAATTTCCTTATTTGAGAGAGAGTGCTTGAGAGAGCAGGAGTGGTGGCCAGGGGGAGGGTGGGTGAGAAGGACAAGCAGAGTCACCACTGAGCAGGGAGCTCGACATGGGACCTATCCGAGGACCCTGGGATCCTGACCTGAGCCAGAGATTGAACTTAAACAAATGAGCCTCCCAGGTATCACTTGAAATAATTAAAAAAAAATTTGCTGCACTTAACATGCAGCATGTATTAGTTTCATGTCAAATGTTGGTGTTGATTTTTATGTCTTCTTTTTTAAGATCTTCTTTCCTCCTTTCTTTCTTTCTTTCTTTCTTTCTTTCTTTCTTTTTCTCTTTCTTTCTTTGCTTATTGTGTATAAGAAGGTTGCTGGGCATTGGGAGAGGGAGAAAGAAGGCAGATAGAAAGAAAGAGTAAGAGAAGGAAAGGAAGAAGGAAGGAAGGAGGGAAGGGAGGATGGAAGGAAAAAAAGAAAGGGAGAAAGAGAAGGGAGAGAGGGAGGAAGAGAGAAAATGAAAAGCTAAGAATGGAAGGAAGGAGGAAGGGAGAGGGGAAGTATGGTGGAAGGGAGAAACAGAAAGAAAAGGACAGAAAGAGAGAGAGAGAGAAAGAGAAAGAAAGAGAGAAAGAAGAAAGAGGAAGTACCCAGGTCAGTTTTCCTTGTGAACATCTAGTGAAGATCCTGTTCGGACAACCCGGAAGCTAGTGAGCCCTGGGAAGGCCCCTCTCTGGCATGCGCTCCAGAGGGTGTATCTGATGTGTGTAGAACTATTTAAGGAACCAAATTTAGAATCCATTGATTAATACGGCCGCATTTCCTAGAAGTGGTCACATCAGCTGTGCAAGCATGGCCATGGGAAATCACCCCCAAAGAGCTCCATGGTGTGCACCTGGGTGGCTCAGTGGTTAAGTGTCTGCTTTTGGTTCAGGTCAGGATCTCAGGGTCCTGGGATCGAGCCCCACATCAGCCTCCCTGCTTAGTGGAATGCCTGCTTCTCCTTCTGCCATGCCTCCTGCTTGTGTTCCCTCTCTCGCTGTGTGTCTTTTTCTGTCAAATACATAAACAAAAGTTAAAAGAAGAAAACTCAGAGATAATACATTCTTGTCTGGGTCAGAGCGTGTCATCCTGTGGGAAGCAGGTTCCTGCAGTTAGTGTTGCCGGGATCTCAGGTGCTTTGCTGGTACCTCAGAATTTGACCCTTGAAAATGTGAGTAAACTTGATATTGCGTATGATTTATGATTTGGGGGACCGGTTTAGGAATACACCCCTTTATGTCATTCCCATATTTGTTGGATGTGTTCTTATGGAATGCTCTGAAGTTCTTGCAGTAATTTGCATCGGCCACAGTTAAAGCAGGATAATGTGTGCACAGAGTGACTGGTGGATCATGGATTTTGGGGCCGTGATGGCCAAATCTGTTGCTGAGGTAGCTTCCAAAACCATGTATCATGCCTTTGCATGTGCCTATTTGCAACTGGAAAAGCCCCAAGGCATATTGGCCTGCTCCTTTGTGGACCTTGCCATCAATTCCCTGGAGGTTCAGGAGCATAAGAGCTCTCAATCTCTTCTTTAAGTTTTGATTTATGTAGTTGACAGTGACAGAGAGAGAGAGAATTGAAGGAGGGGAGCAGCAAGGGAGAGGGAGAAGCAGGCTCCGTGCTGAGCAGGGAGCACAATGCAGGGCTCGATCCCAGGACCCAGGGGTCATGATGTCAGCTGAGGCCAGACGCTTAACTGACTGAGCCGCACAGGCACCCCCTCAGCTCTTACTAAATCCCAAACCTCATCTTTCGTAACTCAGTATCTTGTTTGGTACAATTTCCACAGGCAGGGTCTGCAACTCAGGGGCACTTCTTGGAAAGCAGCAGAGGGAACAGGGTCTGGTGCTCTCACAGGAGAAAGGACTCCTAATCAGCAGACAGATCTGTCACCTGAAAATAAGGCAGAGCGCGCACAGATGTGAGAACCACCAGATAAGGAGATGAAACCATTTATTTTAATAGTTTTCCATCACTTGAAAATGAAAAATAGATCAATGGAAAATATGAACAAGGCCCTATGTATCTTTAAGAGAGGAAAACGACGATGTGTGAAAGGCAGTGTACTGCAAGCGATTGACAGCATTAGAAGATGCAGAGTAAGACTATTGATAGGACCGTATTGACTCTGTAGGTCTCTCTGTAGTATTGCAGTAGGAACTACAGTAAATCATCCATACATGCACACAGGGGCTTTTCCCATGAGGTCTTTACTCGCCTACAGCAGTGTTTTATACTTTTCAGCAAACAAGTCTTACTTCTCCTACAATGAACTGATGCCTGAATATTTTACTGTTTTTGGTGCTACTGTAAGTGGCATTGCTTTCTTAATTTCCTGCTCAGTTTGTTCCGTGGTTGTGCATAGAAACACAAGTGGTTTTTGTATAGCTGCTACCCTGCAACCTTATGGAATGTGTGTATGGACTCTAATATGCTTGTGTGTGGATGCTTTGAAAATTTTCTGTATTTAAGCATGTCCTTTGTAAGTAGAGATGCAGGTTGACCCTTGAAGAATTGCAGGGTTAAGGGTGCTGACCCTCAAAGAGAAAAGCTCTGTGTTTAAGTTTTGACATGCCATGACTGAGGTAGTAAGAGTCACCTCTTACTACCTTACTGAAGACGTAAGGAGATGATTACGTGCTCTTGTGCAAGTCTGTGGACTCTAGACTGTATCCATCAAACAAAGTCAGCAAGAGGAAAGAAATGTTATAAGGACAATCATAAGGAAGAGAACACATTTTTAGAGTAGTATGCTTAGTTGAAAAAAAATGCACCTGTACGTGCACCTGTACTTGCGGTTCCAACCTGCGGTGTAAAAGGTCAACTGTGGTTTTGTTCCTTCCTTCCCACAAGTCTTTTTTCTCACTTTCCATTTTGAAAGATTTTCTGGCCGAGTCTAGAATTCTGTCCCTCTGCCTGGGGACACGCCTGCATTTTGCCCGCAGGGAAGAGCAGCGACAGATGCGAGGTCCCCTCAGGCCTGGAGTCTTGGATCAGCACTCATAGGGATAGAAAGAGTAGCGGGAGCCCTTGCTCTTTGCACACCGACTCCTACTGGAAGGAACGCAGTGTCCCCAGAGGCCCCTGTACAGAATGCTCAGGGCTTTGGAGCTGCCCCAAGCAAGAGGCCAGAGGCCATCTCTCCCTCTCACTTTCCCAACTTCTCTTCTCTCTTGCCTTCCACACTCCATGTTGCCAACTCATCCCCCCCATCCTCCTGCTCCTTGTCAGCATTCCAAGGACATGCCTCTCCCTGCCACCAGCATCCCAGGCTGAGGCTGTGGAGCTCTTCTGGGTGGGGAGCTCAGTGCTGTTCCAAGACTTGCCCTCTCGCTGTTTCTCCCATGCTTGCTTGAATCTAAATCAGCTGCCTGTCCCAGACTTCTAAACGTTTTTGCCAACAAGAAAATAGTGGATGGGCATCTGGGTGGCTCAGTGGGTTAAGCCTCTGCCTTCGGCTCAGGTCATGATGTCCGGGTCCTGGGATCGAGTACCACATCAGGCTCTGTGCTCGGCAGGGAGCCTACTTCCTCCTCCTCTCTCTCTCTCTCTCTGCCTGCCTCTCTGCCTACTTGTGATCTCTGTCTCTCAAATAAACAAATAAAATCTTTTAAAAAAAGAAGAGTAAAAAGAAAATAGTGGAGGTTGTGTGTGTGCTTGTGCGTGTGTCTGCGTGTTGCCTTGGAAATCATAAGGTGCTGGATCAGGAATCTGGAGTTCCTCCCTCAGGAATGGATAGGGGAATGATCTTGGTCCTTGCAGATCAAGAGCCATTCTGAGCCCTGAGAGAATTCTAAATGTTGGCTGACACTTCCCAAGATCAACCCAGACGGCCTATACTTTGGGCATTTGTTGGGGTTCCTGTGTGTGGTCAGAAGTCCCCTGGCCAACCAAAGGTGGCACACTAAGTACAGAAGTAGACCAAGAAGGAGAATATTCCCTGGAAGACCACATTACTCTCCTCCCTTACGGCAGTCTCTCTCTGAAAATGGGAAGGGGCACTCAAAAGACCTTGCATTCAGTAGAGGATGGGGAGAAAAAAGTGTATCGTTGGGGTAACAGTTCAAGTTACTGTATCCTTAGACTCTATGTGAGGCCATGTGGAAACGCTACTGAACAGTTTCGTGGGCTATGCCCAAGGGTAGGAGGGGTTAATGGAGACTGCGCTTACACAACTCAGTGTAATTGAGCACCGTAATATCTTTTCCTCTTCACATGGTTTTTCTTCCATTTTGTCTGAGGCCAGGCATGAATCTAAACATATGTGTAAGAAGTTCATATCAGAAAAGGTGTACAAAGCCCACAAGCCTTAATTGGGCGGTACTATATCCTCATGGTGCTCTAGGCGGTCTTCAGACTGTACGTAGCCACATCATGGCTGACTGTGAATGCAGTCCCTTTCTGGGTATGTGTGTTCTTGGTGTAGGCTCTCCCCCGCCCCAGCCCACAGGTTAAGCGGTCCCTCTGAGCTGGGTGTGTCTCTGGGGGAAGCATGTTGTTCCAGTAGGTAAGAAGGGGAAATGGGGGGATGGGGATCCAGCAACAAGAAAGCATGCTCATAAGTGGGTGGGTTGTAGAAAGAAAGGAGCATGCTATTTCCTCTAACAATATGCATAGCTCTCTGTCAGAAATCTGGCCCTGATGAAAGAGCAATGCTGGGAGAAACCGGTGTACCCTTTGTCAGGAAATACTTGAATTCCTGCTGATCTATCCGCTGTGCCTAAAAACTCCCCCTAGACAACTTGGGGAAGAGAGGAGAAACTGTGTTCCTTTTAGGTGTTATGATTTCCCTTCAGCGGGGTTGGCCAGGGAAAGAAATCTATTCAGGGTGAGAATCTGGGAGAAGATACTTTCAAACGATATATCCGATGAAGGGCTAGTATCCATAATCTAGAAAGAACTTATCAAACTCAACAGCCAAAGGACAAATAATCCCATCAAGGAATGGGCAGAGGATGTGAACAGACTTTTCTCAAAGTGGACATCCAGATGGCCATCAGGCACATGCTTAAGGGCTCCACGTCACTCAGCATCAGGGAAACTCAAATCCAAGCCAGAATGTGATCCACCTCACACCAGTCAGAATGGCTAAAAAAGAAACAAGTCAGGAAATGATGGATGCTGGCCAGGATGTGGAGAACGGGGCACCCTCCCACGGGTTTGGTGAGAATGCAATCTGGTGCAGCCACTCTGGAAAACAGCATGAAGGTTCTTCAAAAAGTTGAAAATAGAGCTACCCTGTGACCTAGCAATCACACTCCTGGGTATTCACCCTAAAGATAAAAATGTCGTGATCTCAAGGGGCATGTGCACCTGAATGTTTATAGCAGCAGTCCTCACAATAGTGAAACTAGGAAAGAACCTTGATGCCCATCAACAGATGAATGGAAGAGGAAGAGTTGGTATTTGTATGTATATTTGTGTATACACACACACACACATACACAACACACACACACACACACACACATACACATACCCGCACCATGGAATACTATGCAGCCATCAAAAGAAATGAAATCTTGCCATTTGCCAGGACATGGATGGAACTAGACGGTATTATTTTGAGCAAAATAAGTCAGTCAGAGAACGACAGTTATTATATGATCTCCCTGATAGAAGGTTCTTGAGAGGCAGTGTGGGTGGGTTTGGGGAGTAGGGAAGGAAAGAATGAAACAAGATGGGATCAGGAGGGAGTCCAACCATAAGAGACTCTTAATCTCACAAAAGAAACTGAGGGTTGCAGGGATGAGGGTTGGAGGGAGAGGGTGGTTGGGTGATGGACATAGGGGAGGGCATGTGCCATAGTGAGTGCTGTGAAGTCTGTAAACCTGGCGATCAGAGACCTGTATCTCTGGGACTAATAGTACATTGTATGTTAAAAAAAAATAAAAAATAAAAAATAAATATTAAAAATGGATAAAGGACCTGAATGGATATCTTTCCACACGATCATGGAAATGCAAGTCAAAACCACAGTGAAATATTATTATGTCACAGTTAATATTGCTACTATAGGAGAGAAAAAAGAAAACCAGTGTTGGCAAGGTTATGGGGACCATGGAACCCTTGTGCACTGGTAGAAAGGTAAACTGATACAGCCATTTTTTTTTCTCAAAAAAGAATGAAACTATAATTACCCTGTGATGCAGCAATCCCAGTTTGGGGTGTATATCCAAAGGAAATGAAACAGGATTTCAAAGAGACATCTGCACCCCATGTTCACTTCAGCATTGTGCACTGTTGCCAAGACACTGAAACAACCTAAGTGTTGCATGGGTGAAGATTATGTGGGTCATGGACATGAAAAGTCTAGCGAAAAGAATATAGTCAATGATATTGTAATACCACGGTATAGTGAGAGATGATGATTACACTTACTGTGTAATACTGAGTAGTGTATGTAATTGTCAAATAACTGTGCCGTACACCTGAAACTAATATAAGATTGTATGTGCATTATACGTTAATGTTAGAGAAAATGTGAATGTTATTTGGTTATGGAAAAGAAGGAAATTCTGCTATTTGTGTCAACATGGATGTAACTGCAGGACATTATATTCAGTGAAAAAAGTCAGAAAGAGAAAGACAAATACTGAGTGCTATCATCTATCCATGGACTTAATAAAAATAAAGAAGTCAACTCACAGAAACAAATAGTAGGATGATGGTTACCAGTGGCTGGGACGTGGGGCACATGGAGAGATATTGGTGTAAGGAGAAGAACATTCAGTTATAAGATGAATAAGTTATGAGGGTCTAAGGTATAGCATGGTGACTGTAGTTATAATAATGTATTATGCTCTCGAAACTTGCTAAGGAAATAGATCTTAAGCTTGCTTACCAAAAAAAAAAAAAAAAAAAAAAAGGGAAGAAAGAAAAATTTTCAGGTGATTGTGAGGTGATGTGCTCATTAATTTGCTTGCAGTAATCATTTTATAAGGAATATGTACTATAAGTCATCAGATTGTACACTTTCAATATATGTAGTTTTATGTGCTTATTATACCTGAAAAAATCTGGGAAAAATATTTGCAATGGTAAATACGAGGTTATGAGAATTTTGCCACCCTTCACTATAACTAATAAAAGTAATGCTTCTAGTTGGTAAAGCATGCAAGCAACCGACCAGACAGGTGCAATAGGCGGAGCCCTCCCTTGTTACCTTTTCCCTTCTCCAAGCACTCCTCCAGGCCCACAGCTTGCCCCGCCCATCGCACCCTCCTGGCCAATAGCCAGCCGGCGGCCAGGCCGGAAGTGATGTGGACAGCCGCCAAGGTTTGGGCCTCCTGTGGCTTCTGAGGCCTCACTGGGAGCGGGGCGTGGAAAACTAGCTCTAGAAAATGAAAGCTGTAATAGTAGGAAGAAGAACAACGACCGAAAGCCTGGTGGAATAACGCGAAGGGTAGAAGCTGGGAATCAGAGCCCAAATTGTAAGAGAACAAATGGAGAAGACAGATAGCGCCCGAAGGTGTGTGTGGTAGGTCCAGGTGTGAGGAAGACGGTTTGCAGCGGCACAAGAGATGGGATGCAGGTGTCCCGCTCAGCAGGGGGACGGCGTGGGGACCAGCACCCCACGGGGTCGTGGGAAGAGGGAGGGAGCGAAGGGAGGGCCTGAAAGGAGACCCCAAGAGCCCGCGGAGTCCTGGATGCCTTGGCGGCGCCAGGCGCCATGAACCCTGGGAGCTCGGCCTTTGGCCCCGATTCCTGAGGAATGCAGTGGGGGCCCCATACAGTTCAATAGGGCGGGGTGGTGAGCTCTTGAGACTGACTGATCCCTGAAGCAAATATAGCGTTTCCTTCTGCAGCCTGTCCTCTTGCCGCCCACTCAAGCTCCCGGTTCTATGATAGCACGTGGCTGTCGTTTGCCTGATTTGATTTTTGAGCTCAGTGTCTGCTGAGCTGATGCACTTAGGCAAGGAGGAGGAGTCCAGCGTGGCAGCTTGGGGCTAGAGACGGCAGAGAGCACCAGTGCCTGCCTCTGGTTGGGTCATCAGAGAGCTCACTCTTCTTTTATGGGGAGGGCTGGAGCTCTCAGCCCAGCTGGGAGCTAATCCCAGGCCTTCTTAAGCTATACTGTGCTACACGTTCTCTCTTAGCTAGCTTCTTTCCTAACTTATCCTCAGTGGCTATTTTGTTTTTATTCTTCTGTCATGTTTAAAAGATTTTCTTCATTTACTTGAGGCAGAGAGCGAGACGGAGCCCCAGAGCAAGCCTGCAAACAGCGGGCATAGGCCAAGGGCAAGGGCAAGGGAGAGAATCTGAAGAGGTCCTTTCACTGGGCCCTGTGGGGACCCCGAGATCATGACCTGAACAGAACCATGAGTAGGAGGCTTAACTGGATCAGCCTGCAGGGGCTGCATATTTTTAAACATTTTGTCAAGATTTTACGTTGAAGTGATCTCTGTACCCAACGTGTGGCTCCAGCTCTCAACCCTGAGATCCAGAGCAGTCTCTGTGTCAGCCAGGGCTGGGGAAATCTGCCTGAACACCGAGGTTCATGTTCGTTACTAATGGCATGGGTAGAAAGGGTCTTTTTATTATTTCATTTTATTTAAATGTATATTATATTATTTATTTTATTTTATCTCAATTTTATTACTTTTATTTTATTTCAATTTTAATTTGTTTCTGTTTTAGGATTAAAACAACTTCTGTGTTTCCAGAGCCTGGGCATCCCATAGACAGTATCACCTTTATTGCTGATGCTGGGTTTTGAGAGCTGTTCATTCCTGGGACGTGGGTGTTCATTCCTTTCTGTTGAATTTCCAGGAACACATTTCTCATTGACCTCGCTAGCTTTTTTATTCCTTGCGGACAGAAAGTGACACACCCAGTGTGTACACACTCAGAGGCCGTTTCCTAGGATCTGGAGTTTGGGGAGGTGATGTGGGGGGAGCCTGGAAAAGAGGCGGGGTTTGATCTCTACTGAACACTATTAGCACTGGCAATTCTATGATTGTAGTCAAGACGTCATAGTCATTTTCCTAGGAAGAGAGACGGTGTTTGGTTTGTGGGTTGCGTTGTGACCTTGTTTTTGTCTGTCCTGAGCAATATTGTCAGATGGCCTTGTTTTGTCTTGTTTTATCAAGGTCTCCAAGCAGCTTTGTCGGAGGTTGATATTCTGCAAGCATGATTATTTACTTACAAGCATGAGAAAATACAGAAAATACAGGCTGGGAGTGTCCGTTGCGGGGTGAGAGGCTGGCCTTGTTCGTTGTCTCTAGAAATCCCTAAAGCAGAAGAAAAAAAGAGAGAGCTCGGATCTTAACAGTTGTAGCTGTAGCTGCAAACCTGATGGGAAAGTATGACTTTGGCTGTGTCTTGAGATTCCTGTGTCTCAGTTTCTCGATTCACAATGGCTCAAAGGGACTTGTTCCTGCATGGGTTGTCCCAGGTGTGAAATCGACAGGGGAGGAAGGTTGATAAGAGCCAGAGGCCCGGATGGTGGTACACAGCGCTTTCGTGGATTCCCACCCCTCCGGGGCTATCGGGTCAAGAACGGCAGGCACAGGCATGTGCTCTCCTGTCCAGCCTGGGTCCTCCAATCACCTATGGCTTTGTTATATTTACATGGTGGTTTCAGTCCCCCAGTGGGGTCAGATTGCAATGACAGGTCCAGGAAGAACTGGGTTAGGGCCCGGCCTGCCCTTACTGACCAGTAGGTTGAGTTCCTTAGATGACTGGAGACAACGTCAGCTGAGACCACCTTAGCTATGACCCATACTCTGTGAGACAGGAAAAGAAAAGACACTGCTCAGCCCGATGCATTTGCCATCTCGAGGCCTTCCTGCTCTCCCATCTTGAGGGTGTACTTACTGTAGATCACCCGGATTGTAAGCCAACTGAGTATAACCTGTAGGGGTGTAGAATTGTGACAAAAGCATATTCCAGGGGAAATTCCTTCTGGCCATTTTTGTTTTCAGGGTGGAATCTCGATTGACCAGTGTCCCCTGATATTCAGAGGTGGGTTTCTGGAGGGGGAGTGAGGAGCCTGGACAGGGGAGTTTGCAGCCAAGGCCTGGCTGGGGGCTCTGCTGCTGTCAGCTGGTGGGGGAAATTCTCCTAATTTCTGTGGGCCTCAGTTTCCCCATGTGTAAATTACAGTTGATATTCAAATTCTCCCAAGTCCCTTCCTGCTCCAGTGTCTGCACGTGCACGAGGGACTGAGGTGCCTGTTATGGAGTCCTGGGGACTGGAGCCGGGACCTGACTTGGTCCCTTCTCTGTGTGTCTCCCACAGGAGCCTGGGCTGAGTCCACACTGAAGACAGAGAATGGAGAGAGGAGCTGGAAGACAGGATATCAGCAAGTCTGGAAGACGAGAATATCGCAAAGAAGAACAAGGCCATGGTGGTGCAGGTGGTTGCCCGAGGAGGGAAGAATAAGCCCAGGCGGAGTCCAGAAAACTGAAGGGAAACCGAGGAATGCATGAGGCAGCATGAGCTGAGGGGGATGACTCGGAGAGTCACACAGTCCACAGTGAGCCCGTGCCCCTGGGGCGGGGCCCCACAGGATGGATCGGGATTCGCTTGTACTGCTGGAGAACTGTACCAGTTCCCAGAGGAGGAGGAGGTGCCCACGAGCTTCACCCTTGGAGCCGCCCTTACGGTGGATGTTTCCAGGTAAGTGTGGGCCTAGGGGGATCAGGGGCATTTGAATTAGAGTTGCAGAGGTCCACCTTTCCTGCAGACTATTGTTGTAAGGTCAGAAACGACCACAGTAGGGGGCTCTTGCCTCTGAGACAGTGATACCAATAATATTCTTTGGAATGTATTGTGGTAAAGGGCTTTATGCACTATATATTTTGTCCATATATATGTTCAGGGTCTCATTTTTCCTTAGTCTTAGTCCTTAGTGTTAAGAGCGTGGAATTCTGACATCAAGAGGATTTCACTGGGGAGGTCAAGCAGTGAGTGGGAGAATGCAAACAAGATCTTGTAGCATGTGGGTGTCTCAGTTCCTTGAGAGTCTGCCTTCTGCTCATGTCCTAATCCCAGGTCCCCGGGATCAAGTCTCATGGTGAGGGGGCGGGACAGGGGGCTCCCTGCTCAGCAAAAGGGCGCAGGGGTAGGCCAAGCACTCGAATCCTAATGACAGGGTGGGCCTTTGAGAAGACTCCAAGAGGGCAGTCCCTTCTTCATCAGAGCGCACCGCAAGGGCATGTCACGGGACATCGAGCGTGTTGCGGCTCCTCTTTAAGGAAGGGGATTTGTTGCCTTCTGGGAGAAAGCAGAGAGCATTCCTGCAGGACATTCGGTCTAGGACTGCAGTTGAGATTCGAGATTTTCGACCACTTCTGTTGGATCGGGGAAGGGATCTTTCTGAGAGCTTCCGCAGTGCTTGGCTTGGTCCTTGGAGCCGTGAATACAGAGGTCAATACAACATCATTGCAACTGTCACAGGGCTTTCTGTCGAGTAAGCAGAAGTGATGAGAAGCGGGGGTGGGGTGAGTTCCTGGGAGGAAGTGGCCAGTGCTGTCTGGGGCATGATGTCAGTGGTTGTTCCAGTCTCTCACGGTGTTTTTGACCTACCTTGGCCCCGGGACCCTAGACTGGGACCAGATTTCCGCTCCTTGGGATACTGCCTGCCAACACCTGGGTTCCAAGGTGGCCCAAAGCAGCCGACACTTCCCAGGTCTCCGGAGGAAACTGCTGGTATCAGTACCTCCCGCCTCTGACTTGGCCAGCTGGAGAAATCGAGGCAAGTTCACAAAGTCTAATAGGGGTGTCCTTGTCCTAACGATCAGTGATGTTGTGCCTTTGTGTCTGAGAACTTCCGTGCTTTCCAGACTTCAGTATTCTCTCTCCATATAAAAATCCTGTAAATAGGGGCGCCCGGGTGGCTCAGTCGTTGAGCCTCTGCCTTCAGTTCAGGTCTTGATCCCAGGTTCCTGGGATGGAACCCCACCTCGGGCTCCCTCCTCAGTGGGGAGCCTGCTTCCCCCTCACCCACTGGCCGGGCTTGTGTTCCCTCTGTCACTCTGTCTCTCTCTGACAAATAATGTAATTGAAGGCTTCCAGAAATGTGCATAGTGGCCATATTGTAGATCAAGTAACTAAAAACAACAGAGAGGCCTGGAAACGATTGCTGGGGTAAATTAAAGGCAATCTAAATGAATAGAAAGACATCTATCCCATGCATAGATTAGGAGACTCCAGGTGATTGGAATACCAAATGAGTTTCATTCGGACTCACATGGGAGAAGACACATTGGGGGCAAATGTGCAAGCTAATCCTAAAAATGTATATGCACATCGAGGTACTGAGACTAGCAAGATGGCCATGAAGCCTTAAACTGGAGAAATCCACTCCATGTCAAAGCTCATCATGAAGCTATGGTCATTAAAGCACTACGTTATGGTATAAGGAATCACAATGTATATATATATAGGAACAAGAGGGACTATTGAGTACAAAATTTCCCCATACACATATACAATGTTTAAACTTTTTTTTGGATTATTTCTAAGTCATCTCTACATCCAACATGGGGTGCAAACCCACAACTCTGCAGACAAAGGTCGCTTGCTGCACCTATTGAGCCACCCAGGAACCCTGGGTGTTTGTTTGATTTTTTTTAAAATTATTTATTTATTTTCAGAAAAACAGTTTTCATTATTTTTTCACCACACCCAGTGCTCCATGCAATCCGTGCCCTCTATAATACCCACCACCTGGTACCCCCACGCCCCCGCCACTTCAAACCCCTCAGATTGTTTTTCAGAGTCCATAGTCTCTCATGATTCACCTCCCCTTCCAGTTTAGCCCAACTCCCTTCTCCTCTCTAACACCCCTTGTCCTCCATGATATTTGTTATGCTCCACAAATAAGTGAAACCATATGATAATTGACTCTCTCTGCTTGCCTTATTTCACTCAGCATAATCTCTTCCAGTCCCGTCCATGTTGCTACAAAAGTTGGGTATTCATCCTTTCTGACGGCGGCATAATACTCCATAGTTTATATGGACCCCATCTGCCTTATACATTCGTCCGCCGGAGGGCATCTTGGTTCTTTCCATAGTTTGGCGACCGTGGCCATTGCTGCTATAAACATTGTGGTACAGATGGCCCTTCTTTTCACGACATCTGTATCTTTGGGGTAAATACCCAGGAGTGCAATGGCAGGGTCATAGGGAAGTTCTATTTTTAATTTCTTGAGGAATCTCCACACTGTTCTCCAAGGAGGCTGCACCAACTTGCATTCCCACCAACAGTGGAAGAGGGTTCCCCTTTCTCCACATCCCCTCCAACACATGTTGTTTCCTGTTTTGTTAATTTTGGCCATTCTAACTGGTGTAAGGTGATATCTCAATGTGGTTTTAACTTGAATCTCCCCGAGGGCTAGTGATGATGAACATTTTTTAATGAGTCTGATAGCCATTTGTATGTCTTGATTGGAGAAGTGTCTGTTCATATCTTCTGCCCATTTTTTGATATGTTTGCCTGTTTCGTGTGTGTTGAGTTTGAGGAGTTCATTATAGATCCTAGATATCAACCTTTTGTCTGTACTGTCATTTGCAAATATCGTCTCCCATTTCGTGGGTTGCCTCTTTGATGTTTTGACTGTTTCCTTTGCTGTGCAGAAGCTTTTGATTTTTTTAAAATAAAGTCATTGGTACACTTGACGAGGATAACCAAAGACTTTTACTAAAAGTAACTGGAATGAATGAACATCTACTTAATACTATGTTAACATTAAAACCTACTTAGCACTATATATCGATGGTAGTTGAAGAAGTAAAAGTAAATGTTTTTTTTGTTAAAGATTTTATTATTTATTTGTTGGAGATAAAGAGAGAGAGAGCAAGCAATCACAGGCAGGGAGAGATGCAGGCAGAGGGAGAAGCAGGCTTCCCCCCTGAGCGGGGAGCCCGATATGTGACTCGATCCCAGGACCCTGGGCTCATGACCAGAGGCCACGTCAGATACCCAACTGCCTGAGCCACCCAGGTGCCCCAAAGTATAATTTTCAAGCACAGGGTCTCACGTCAGTAGCCAGTGTTGACAACATGATGCTCTTAGCCCGTTGTGATGGAATTTTTCCCGGAGGTTTCGGGCAGGAATGAGGTCTAGGTAAAGGAAGCACCTTTGCAGAAAGGTATAGGCACGAATTGGCAAATGGGGGCGTGGGGTTTGGCGTAGAAGAGGACTCTCCCTGAGACCTGCCTCCAGCCCCCATAACAAGGGGTTCCGGGGCCAGTCACAGGGGAACTGGGTCCTCCGTGTGCCTTTGTTTCTTCATTTGTGAACCAGGAAAAAGGAAAGCTCCCATGAACAAGTGGACTGTGAAGACTAGAAGTGCTAATATGTAGGAAATCATGCGTCTCAAGAACTCTAAGGGACGTCCATGATCTCAGGGAGTTTCCAAACTGACTAAACACCGGACTTTAATAAGAAGATTCCAGACCCCACGTCAGCCCACTGAATCAGAATTGCTACAAACCAAAAGGACGAGGTTGCATTTGTACTAACTCTCCGAGGCTGTTCTGATACAGTGATGAGTATATGAGTAGGGAACACTGAGTCGTATAACGTTCCTCTAAAACAGCAAAGTGGGAATAGCAGAACGCGGATCTTTTCTGTCGAGTCTCTCCGCCAGAGGAGTAAAGGAGGAGGACTCTGCAATGGAAGGAGACCTGGCCCACCTGACCCCATTTAATCTTCGCGCAGTTTCCATGTTTGATTAGAAACAGGCCGCCAGGTGAATGGCACGAGGTCAAGTCAAAGGAATCTATCAAGCAGTGCTCCATCTTCTGAAACTTGTTTTTACCTTTCTGAAACTTGAATTTCAGTATAGTTATCTTACAGTGTTAACATAAGTTTCAAGAGTAGAATGTGGTGATTGAACATTTCCATACATTGCTCAGTGCTCATTCGCACAAGTGCACTTGTTGACGCCCTCTGCATTCCCCGATTCCCTGGTCCCCCTCCCCTCTGGCTACCACCAGTTTGTTCTCTCTAGTTAAGAGTCTGTTTCTTGGTTTGTCTGGTGCCCTTTTCTTTTGCTCTGCTTATATATTTTGTTTCTTACGTTCCACATACGAGTGGAATCCTTTGGTATTGAGCTATCTCGGACAGACTTAATTGACTTAGTACAATATACTCTAGATGCCCCTGTCTCATTTCAAATGGCAAGATTTTATTCTTTTCTATGGCTGAGTAATATTCCGTGGTATAAATATACCGCATTGTCTTCACCGGTCATCTATGGACGGACATCTGGGCCCTTTCCAGAATTTGGTTATGCATGTATTCGTGCTTACTAGTGCTTATGTATTTCTGAGAGTAAATATCCCGTAGTAGGACTGTTGGATCGTAGGGGGGTTCTGTTGTTACGTTCTTGAGGAACCTCCATACCATCGTCCACAATGGCTCCCCCGGTTTGTGTGCCCAGCACTAGGGCAAGAGGGTTCCCTTTTCTCCGCAGCCTTGCCCACACTTGTTGTTTCTTATGTTTTGGGTTTTAGCCATTCTGACGGGGGTGAGTGCATATCTCATTGGTTCTTTCTGTTGCTTGTTTTTTGTTTGTTTGTTTAAGATTTTACCTGCTTCTTTGAGATAGAGAGTATAAATGGGGAGGAGTCGAAGAAGGGGTAGCAAGCTCCCCACTGAGCAGGGAGTCTGATGTGGGACTCGATGCCAGTGAAACGTGGTCCCTATGACATAATCAGAAGAGCAAGGAAAGCAACGTACACATAGAGGGGTCATCTAGGAGTCAGGGATGTTAAGTTCTTGAGGAACCTCCGTACTGTTTTCTAGAGTGGCTGCACCAGTTTGCATGGGCACCGAGAGTGTCAGAGGGTTCCCCTTTCGCTGTACTCTTGCCACAATCTGTTGTTTCCTGAGTTGTTACCTGTAGGCATTCTGACTGATGTGAGGTGGTATCTCACCGTGGTGTGGTTTGTATTTCCCTGGTATGGCACTCTTACTTTCAACACTCCGTAAAACTGGTGGTGCAAGTACTTTCTATTCAGTGAGGATGTCCTCGTATGCAGGCAGTAGAGAAAGAGTATTGAATATGCAACCCTCACGGAGTCCTCATTCCCTCCCTAGGAGTCCTTTGAAGTGAACTTCCCCGGATGAGAGATGACAGAGGAGGCTTTGACTTTCAAACAGCTGGTCACTGTTGAATAGACTTACTGGCATTTGTACGACACAACTCTGGGAGTGGAGTAGGTGGGAAAAATAGGATGTAAGTAACATCTGTTTCACTGGGCGGGAACAGTAGTATACCAGGTCAGGTTGATACAGAAGGAAAGGGAAAATACAATAATGTCAAAAGTTTGAGGTCGAGAGATCCCTTCACACTGACAAACTGAAGGGGAGAAATTTGGCAAGCTCATAGGGAACCAAACATGTCCACGGACTTTCGGTGTAATGCTCAGCCCTACGTATACGACCTTCCTAAACGGCAGACAGGCCTATAGGCGCACAGGTGCACATGCAGAAAAGAAAAGAAATACCACAGAGAGCTAAACACAGAAACATGTCCTCCCGGTAGGGTACGTAGAGCCTAAAGGTGATGGAGACTCAGTATAACTGTGACGATGAGAACCAAGCACATGTCCATGAGCACGTGTCCCGATCCTCCAAATCACCATGATAGGGAGAGCTTAGAGCATCCAATGTCAATAACCCACAAGTTCATAGTGGTTGTCCGAACCAAAAACTTTAATGACATAGAAGGGGGACAGAATGTTCTTTTCCACAGTGCAGTGCCGTCCAATACACATTGTATAGATATCCAAACATCAGAATTCTTCCAATGTACAAACAGAGATAGGGTTAGGAGATACCACAGGGAGCAGTAAAAGATGGCAACATGTTAGAGAAAGTGGTTAAGAGGAGAGGCTCGTCACCCATCCTCAGGGTCCACCACGTACCAGATTCCCAATTTCAGAAAGCAAAGCATGTGTCTTGCTGTGAACAGATCAATCTGATAGGTACTCTATAGCAATGCAACCAAAGCTGCTCTCACAGGAGTGGTGATGGGCACACTGGACCTTCTTGGTCTCCGGGTAGGCTAGCCGGGACACATGCAGCATTAACCATGGAGTGTCCTGGCCCAAGGCACAGGCTGAATTTAATCAGGAGGAACTGATCAGACAACTTCAGAATGTAGGCCATTAAGCTGGACATGTGGCCTGTCCCCTACAAACAAGGAAATGTCACCACCACCGGAGACAGCCACCTAACGTTGAGGAGATATTTTGGGTTCTGAAGGAGTAAGAAAATACAGCAACACATTCTTGTCGTCCTTTGGAACCCAACCTATCTCTCCTCCATGTTGCTGTCTCTTATTTGTGGTGACAGGGATTTGTGAAGACAGACAGACCGGTCATCTGGTTCAATGGTCCACATCCTGAAGGTGTCTGATAACTCCCTCGTGCTCAAATTCAGGCTGAACGTCTCCAGGAAGAACACGGTGTAGTCAATGCTGTGTGCTTCTGGCATAGCCCAGTTGGTGGCCCAGAATGTCCAGTGTGACATGTGGCCTCTTCCCGTGGTGCTGCTGACTCTGGTTCTCTGCAGGATGGAATTGAGAGCAGCAAGACTGAAGGTCTCTGGAAACGGGGGTGTGATCTAGGCAGGCATTGGTCTCCTGAGGGGTTTATCACAACTGGAGCTGAAGGGAAGAAACTCTCTCCTCCAATGGGTCTCTTGCAGTAAAAATCATCGAGAATGGCTTGGGATTGTGATGTGGATTCTCAGCAAAGTGTCTCTCCCGTGCTCTCTTTGGGCTTTAACTTGATGTGCTGCTTTAGATTTCCTTTCATCCAGTGGAAAAAGAAGGGGTTTTAGGATGAAGTTTCAGGATGGGGTTTTCATTCACAGAGGCCTCTCTTTTCTTAGTTTCTGCAGTCTTTGGCATCTGAGAGAGGAAGAGTGAGAGAAATCAAATGTGAGTCTTGGTCAGATGCTACTGGTGGCTGAGCCTGGAGGGGTGGTGGCCAGGTGACAGAGGGCAGGAGCAAGCTGAAGGCCTCTCCAGAGGAGCAGCTGCAGGGGGAGCTGCACCCAGGCAGAGGGGGAGTTGAGAGCCCCAAGTCAGAAGTCATACCTTCACGAAACCGATAGGCAGCCTGTGTTGGAGTTTGCAGGGGCCCCTGGGCTCCCCCAGCAGGGGGCTAGTGATGTCCCAGCTCAAAGCTGCTGTGAGCTTTTGCCAGATCCCAACTACCTCCTCCTCTGCAGCCACTTCCCCCTTGAGCCCCTCCATCAGAAGCCAAGTGATGGCTTGCCGACGCCTCCCGGGGAGGTGGGCACCTAGCACGCACCACGCGCGTTCCGAGACAGGCTGCTGCAGGAAGCAGGGGACCCGTGGCAGCCAAACACATCCCCTTTTCACCCTTGTCCCAGTCTTCTGAAAAGGAGGCCAGGCTTTGGAATGAGTCCTAGATTGGGAGAGCCCACAGGGGCCTATGAGTATCTCCAACTTCTTTTCTGCCCTGTGCAGAGGAGGAGCTGTGGCCCCAGGGGCTAAGGACCCCCGAAAGCCATGTGACCTGTGACTGAAAAGCCTGGGCTGAAAGCCAGGCTCAGGCCCTGTGCAAACCTGTGGTGGGGAGGGAGAGGATAGCCCCTGATCTGCAGGTGTGGGCAGGCAGTAGATACTGATGGTCACTTTTGGCCTCCCAGGAACAAGCCCAAAGGTGCTGAGGGAAGAGCCCGGGGAGGAGAAACCCCAAGGGGAATTCACAAAGGACAGCCTGGGTGTTATCAGGGACACTTCATTTTCCCTCAGGGACAACAAGGGTCTCTGAATGTTATCTCACACAGGATAGACCTTGGGGCATTTGTAGGAATAGTCTGAGTAGGTATAAGCTTCAGCAAAGTGTAAAGGGCACATGGAGAAGCATTCATGTTTGCTTTCTAGATTCTCATCCCTTCTTTCCCCAACTTTCCATAAGCGTAGAGCCTCTCATGGATTCCAGGGGTGTTCTGATGGGCCTGCAAATGGATAGATAGGAGAAGGAGTCCTGAGATTGTTTCCTGAGATGTTGTATAACGACACCATAGGATTCTTTTCATTCAATCTGTCGTGGACCTGTCGGGGAGCTGGCAAGTCCTCGTAGTGACTTTGTGAACCATGGTTTTGATTGCCACAGGAAGCAAGAAACCTGAAATTCCTCAACCTCGATCAGGGAAGGGATCATGTTTTAGACACTGGGTTTCCAGGCAATATTCCTTCCTCATTGTATCGTGTATGATAGGGGCTGAGGAGAAGCTTGACCCACCAGCTGGGTCCCAGGTGAGGGTTCTGTGTCCACCTAGCTCAGATTTCCTGAACGTCCCAAGAGGAGAGTGCATGTGGCAGTGACTCATTGAGACCTCGGACCTGGGAGGAGGAGGCTTGGAATTGGAGAAGCAGGGAAGGAGGGCAAGGAAGCCAAGAAAGCGTGTGGTTTCTGGCAGAGCTCTAAGTGTTTGATGGGTGTAATAATGCTGCTCTGCTGAGGAGGGCCGTGGGGCCTGCTTCGCCATGGGCGTGGAGAGAGGGGAGAGGGAATCCCAGGACAGCCCCGGCAGGAACACAGCAGAGTTGAGCTGCATCCCGGTGATGGAGACCAAGGGCCGGCAGGGTGGCAGCCCCCATGCGAAACCGGGGAAGCACCAGCTGTGGGAATGGCCGAAGGAGGGAGAGCAAGTGAAGAGACAGTGTGTGTTTGGTCGGGGGTGTTGGGGGGGTGGAGCTCTAATCAGCAGGAGAACAGTAGGAGTCCATGCCCCAAGCGCCAAAGGCATGATTACCTCTGGGCCCTAAGCTTGAAGACCAGGGAATCTGCATGCCAGTCTCCACTGGCCAAACTGCAGTATTCTCTTGGGAATCTTCTGTTTCATGACACGGAGGGCTTTCATGTGGCCATGGATTTGACAGCCATGCTGTCTGTCCCTCGAGTCCTCACCAGCATCACGCTCCAGCTTGGGAGGGTTCTTCATGCACATGGAAGCATCCAAAGCCAGTTCTGCAAGGAAAAGCACATCGACAGGATCCGCTGTGATTCATGATCTTTCTGGACCTCCACCTCCATTGATGTCAAAGAAGGACAGTGGCCAGAATGAGAAAGGCCGTCTGACAGATCACAGGCCCGTGGACACAGTTTGATTACTTCCGGTTTTGGCTCTCTCTCTCATACTCAAGTAAGGCTCACTGGGCCAGGAGGCCAACAGGTTCCCAATGGACAAAAGTGAAAGCACGAGAAACGATCGGTAAAAAGAAACAGTTCTGGGAAAGAGAAGTTTCCACACACAAGGAAATTGTGCTGGAAAGAGGCTGTACTCTTGTCGAGAAGAGACTGTAGAGCGCAGCAAAGTCTAGGTTGCAGGGAAGCCTTTCGGGGTCAACCAGGGAAGAGCACACTGGGGAATGCATACAACATGCATCAACATGGCCAGCGTTTCATACCTGTGCACTACGTATAATATACACACCGAATAGACAACATGTGTGTGACCTAAGATAGAAATGTCTGTGTCTGTATGTATATATGTATGTATAAGGGAGTCAGTGATTAATGAGGGATTTGCGGACAGGCCCAGAGCATTCTACCCCCGCTCTGCTCAGCTGCATCGAGTAAAAGAAAAGACACGGAATCCAAAAGAACGAGAAAAGCAGTGGTGAGAAACAGGTGACCATGGACATGTTCCATGGGGGAGTCGGTGGGAACAAGTCAGAGTAAAAGCATCTGCCCCAGCGTGTAATTGTGTATTCACCCCCAGCTGATAGGATGAAACCTAATCCCCCAGTGTGATGGTATGATGGGGTGAGCCTTTGGGAGGCAGCTCCTCCCCTAGAAGGGATTCGCGCCCTATAAAAGAGACCTCACAGGGTTCCGTCGCCTCTCTGCACTGTGAGGACAGAGCCAGAAGGCAGCCACCTCTGAGCCAGGAAGGCAGTGTCACCAGGCCCCGAATGTGTCCCTGTTTGATGGTGGTTCTGGCGCGCCTCCGGAACGGTGAGATACCGATTTCTGTTGTTGTTGTTGTTGTTTTTTTTTTTTTTTAAAGATTTTATTTATTTATTTGACAGAGAGAAATCACAAGTAGATGGAGAGGCAGGCAGAGAGAGAGAGCGGGAGGCAGGCTCCCTGCTGAGCAGAGAGCCCGATGCGGGACTCGATCCCAGGACCCTGAGATCATGACCTGAGCCGAAGGCAGGGGCTTAACCCACTGAGCCACCCAGGCGCCCCCGATTTCTGTTGTTAAGAAGTCAGCCTGTCTGAGGCATTTTTGTTATTATAAGCAGAGCGGACCAAGGAGCTGGCATGGAGCTTTTTTTCTTGCTCAGGCCTCCATGGGACGTGAGTCACAGAGAGAGGGAGGGGGCCAGCGGGTCGGGGCAGGACGGTGGGCGCCAAGGAGAAGTGACAGGCCGCAGGGAGAAGACAGTAAGGAGGGTGAGTGCTAAGGCCCTGGTCCGCGCTGGGCTTCCCCGAGCACTCACTGAGCTCTTTCTCCAGGGCCCTCCCTGGTGCCACAGTGCTGCTACTGATGTGGCCTCCCCCTGGGAACGGCATCTCCTCAATTCTCAGGGAGGTCAGCTCCTGACCGAGGAGCCCCAAGGCACCCCAGGCTCCAGGAAGGGACTCTGAGTGCTGGTGGGGAAGGAAGACAGGATGCAGAGGAGGGTGGAAACGCTCAGTCTTCAGGACATCTGAGCAGAGGTGGATCCTGAGGAGCAGGAGGCTGGGCATGAGGCCCCGGAGATGAAGGGAGCAGATGGACTAGATGGAGGACCCGAAGAGAGAGTGACCTGTATACTTCATGGGGTAAAGTGGACCCTTCTCAGCTTAGAAAAGGAAAAAACAAAAATCAGTAGTACGCGGTGTTGCGAGGCCAGTATTTCTACAGTGTCTGTGAGCACCGAACAGGGTAGATGGGCTTGACGATGCTGAAGGAGAGAAAACTGGGCGCATGAGCCTTTCTGAGAAAGGCAGGCAGGATGGGGTCCGGGGATAGTAGATCTGCCTAAAACTGCTCTTCCCCACATGAAACAATGCCCTGACACCATTTCCAAGAGTTGAAACCCCACAGGCATCTGAGGATTCGATGTGACAAATTCATACATATTGTCATGCAATTTTGTTGCATCAGGGCCCCTATGAATTGTATTTCATGTTCCCAAGAACAATGAGACGGAGACCCCATTTTTTGTGGTTTTCAGTAAGCGGACTGAAGGGAAAATGCATGAGAAGAGGCGGAAGTTGGCCAGTTATACAGCCAGGAAGTGGCAAGGTCAGTACCTGGTTCAGAGCTGATACTGAACACCAGGCTCTTGCTCACCTTGCTGTATTGCAGCATCGTGGGGGCTCAACCTCATCCCATTGCTACCTGTAGCCACAAGTCTGTGATGACCAACACAGGGCCTAGAGCTTCCTAGTCACCTTCCCTCTCACCTCGGAGCAGTGGCGGTTGGTCCCCAGAACCCATGTTGGTGCCCAGGCTCCCGATGGCAGAGGAGAGGCTGAGCCTGGCTCTGTTGTCACCACGGTCCAAATGCTGGTCCAGCTGCAGTTGCAGGGAATCAGCCACCGGGGTGCTTGGCTGTGTCTGTGCCCCGGAACTTTGCACCTGTGCTCTTGGGAAAGTCAAGTTTCCACTGGATGGCCCTTGGTGACAGGGAGACTGCATCGGAGCTGAAGCGAGAAGAGATTTCAATGGGATCCATCCCAGGGCTCCTTAGCTGAGTGCTCTCAGAACACCCATGTCTGATGCCCCCGCCCCTCTGTGAGACCACCCTGGGAGCAGGTACAAAGGCAGGCATCATGGCTATGAAGGAGATGTCCCCATTGTCTCTGAGCCTGTGGATGCTGTGTTGGCAGGTGACCAGGCTGCAGAGTCCCTGAGGTGAAAATCACCCCCTGACTCCGCAGGGCCTTCGGATGGGCCCAGTAGCTCATGCCTATCATTCTGTTCATAGTAACCTTGGTGTGAGAGCCTAGAGAGAAGTTCCTGGAGAGTTCTCAGGGCTTGGGAGAAGGAGTTGTCCATGTGTAGTGGCAACAAAGAACGGGGGAAGAAGTTCAGCCTCGAGGCTTCAGGTACCCCTAGAAGAGGGAGTTGCGGAAAGGTAGCACGGGCCAACTTATGGGGCCTTTTCCCAGCTCTGAAGCCTTTTGAAGCTTCTCATCTGCAATTTCTGTCTGCCCTTCCGTCCGTCCACTCATCTGGATTCTATTGCCCCTTGGAGAATGCTAAATAACCGTGTGTTTCATTTGTGCCTCCCAAATTGCTGTAATGCTGAGGATGCCTGGTCTCTTTGGCCCTCGGGGAGGACGGGGAAACTCGGGAGAAGGTAGTCCTAGGGCGGAAAGGCTGTTACTGTCCACGTAAGGTTGAGGGACAAAACATTTCTTAGGCAGTTTCACTGTACCATATTGATCCAATAAGGAACATCATGGACTCCTTGCTGGCCCTAGCACATGTTTTGTTCAGCAGAGAAAGTCTCCTAACAGGGCCAATTTTTCTCCCAGAAGGGAGGTCCAGAAAATAGCCTGAGCGGGAAGAGACGGGAAGTGGATTTTGGCCTGCGCCCCTGTGTGAGCGTGGCCGGAAGGGGGTCACACTCAGCAGGCTCCACGTTTCTGAAGATCCTGGAGAGGGAAACAACTCTTTGCTTTGCCCCTGAATGATGCCCGTAGCCACGTAAGGTGCACAGGCTGCTGCTCATTTAGAGGGCATTATGCCACCAAGAGTGGACACGTGACAGAAACCGTATCCAAGCTGGGAAAATATCACTGATGCTGCACAGAGGGTGAAAAGCCCACCATCCATGGGGGAGGAAAAGCGGGACTAGAGCTTTGGCTTCACTGAATCCATGGGACAGGGGACAGACAGGACTGGGTGCTCAGGATCTTCCATGTAAATGCTCCAGAGGAAGGCCAACACCCGGGGAGAATGAAATTTGAGCTCAGCAGAAACAGCACAGACGCTGCCCATAGGGAGCAGCCGCATAGCAGTGTGGAGACCAGAGAGCTTGCAAGAAGATACACAGGACGTACAAGTGGCCATAGAATTTCTTGGGTCTAAAAAGTCTCTTCTTGGAAATAAGAGGCCTGTTACCAAGATGCCTCCAGGTGAGAGAGCGGTGGCTGAGGTTTTGTCCCTTTCTCTCCATTTCTCCTCTCTCACCTTCCTCAGTGCAGCCAGCTCGGTGCTTTGCCGGTGGGACACCCGAGAGCCGAGACCCGATGGAGTTCCTTAGTCCTACGGCAACTGAGATGAAGGACTGCTACAGGACAGACAGGGTCCTCACAAGACCAGTCATCTCTGGGTCTGCCCCAGGAGTCAAGAACTGGGATGGAAACTCTAAGCCACCCTATAGGTCACTGCTAACATGGGGAGGATGCTAACATACTTGTCTTTGGTTTTCCCATCCTCAGCTAACAGAGGGCAAATTCCCACTTCACCTTTCACGGACTGTGGTCAGAATGAAATTTGTGTTGTCACTGGAAATGGGGCAGAGAGCATCTGGAGAGGCTTTGCATTTCTCAGAAGGAGAACACAGAGCTATGGCTTTGGGGACCAAGACTTGGCAGGACTTACTGTATTTCCGCAGTTGGTTGGCCAGGGAGTAGGCCGTCGCTTCGGATACAAGGAATTTTTCCTTGAGGTCTAGGAAGTCCTGGGTGGATTTTTCCAGCTGTGACCGAAGCTGCCAGTTGACTTCCTGGAGGCTGCTTTCTGCCCCTGCCTTGGACAGAGGGCCAGGATGGGCTGCCATGGCGACCCGTGGCAGTAGAGATAGAACTGGGGACCAAAAAGCAGAAACCCAGACTCACGGTGGGTTAAAAACCAGTGACGCCAAGTTGGTTTAATCAGGACTGAGGGGTGAGGTTACAGGAATCCTTTACTTACTGTTGGGAACAATTGGAGCAACAGCCCACAGTACTTGAGAGACAACCAAGGTTCAAGATGCCAGAGGTGGGAGCCAAAGGCACTGCTCGTATCTCCGACTCCAACAGGAATGACTGAGGGAGCACCCAGAATGCCAGCTACTGGTCTGCACCAGCACTAACTGAATAGAATGTCCAGGGTGTCAGTGGAACCTGGGGAGCCCCTGCCTTCCAGTTGCCGAGGGGCCATGCTGATAAACAAGGCTGCCTGGTCTCCCGTGAAGGTGACCGCTGATGGGGCCCACCCCTCAGTGGTCACTGTCAGTCGTTGTCTACCCTTGTGCTGATTCCACAGTTTCCCTCTCTTTCCAAAACAGTGTCTCAGCATAGTGCTCATTATTCGTTCCCTTATGTGTGTAGAATAACGTCAGGCAGAAATAGCGTCCCACGGAGTTTTCTTTGTTCTTTTTCTTTCTCTTTAATTCTTGGAGAGAGAAGGGGGGCATGGGTAGAGGGAGAGTATGTGATAAGGGGCTCGGTGTCAGAACCCGTGAGACCTTGACCCGATCCTAAACCAAGAGTCAGATGCTCAACCAAAGGAACTACTCAGGCGCCCTTCGCAACAGGTGTTCTTAGGGGCTCTCCTGAACTCATCCCACTTCTCAACAGCGGTTCAACAGATCTTAAGGCTTTTCTAGTGAGGGAAATGTCTGAAGTCAAAGCCTATCTGGATGTTCTTCTCCAGGTCTTCTCTAGGTTTTTTTCTCTAGCCATTAAAATACAAGAGAAACATGCTAGCAGTTTAGCCATCTTTAGTTGCTTTGTATTTGAAAAGGTTTTCAAAGTATTCGGCCTTCCTCCATTTACAATACTTTCTTAGCATGTATGTAGTAAATAAAGCTTTTTTTTACAGCAAAAACTAAACAAAAGAAAGCAGAAAACAACGATGAAAGAGCCCCAGACAGATGAAAATAAAAAGCCCCCAGGAAAACAGCAAACAGAACCCAGACTTAGTGTATGCAATGAATCTTGCAAACTGTTTCTGGGGCCCCTGGGGGCTCATCTGGTTAAGCGACTGCTTTTGGCTCTGGTGGTGATCCCAGAGGCCCGGGACCAAGTGAGGCATCAGGCTCCCAGCTCCATGGGGAGTCCGCTTCTCCCTCTGGCCTTCTCCCCTCTCGTGCTCTTTCTCACTGTCTGTGGCACGCTCCGCTCCCCTCCAATACATAAATAGATAAAGTCTTACAAAAGGAGGAAAAGAAAGGGAAGAAAACGGTTTCCTGTCCCAAGTCTGTCAGTATTCTTCTTACTGCAAGTCTGTGTTAGGTAGACTTGTTTTCCCATTAGGTGCACATTTCATTTCCGTTTCCTTAGCTATTTACCTAAGAGTGGGATTGCTGCGTCATACGGGACCCTGTGTTTAACTTTTTGAGCAACTGCCAGCCTCTTTTCCAAAGCAGAACAGGGACACCCTTTTACATTCCCACCAGGAATATGTAAGAATTCCATTTCTCTACAAGCTTCCCGACACATGTATTGATTGTCTCTTTGCTTGAAGTCATGGTAGTGGGGCTGACGTGGGATCTCACTGTGCTTTAGATGTGTATTTCCCTAGGGACTAATGAAATTGAGCATCTTTTCCTGTGTTCATTGTTGCAATGGTATTGTCCTTTTGAGAAAGTCTACTCAAGCTCCGTTCCCCATTCCTATATTGGCTGTCTTTTTACCAACTGCTGAGTTATAGGAGGGTTCTTTACATGCATTGTAGATAGCAGACCCCACTTTTCACTTCACTTCCTCGATAGTGACCCTTGAACCAAAAAGCTTTTAAGATGATGAATTCTAGTTTCTCTGTTTATTTTTGGGTTGCTGGTGTGGTTTTGCAACCAGCTTCCAACCCCAAATCATGAAGATGTAGAAGTCTGTGTTCCTCAAAACATGGCTTTTGAAAGAGAGCTTGCCTGCCTTTTAGTAGTTGCTGGACATTATTTAGTAATGCCTGTTGAGTGTTGATTGATATTTCTCTCAATGGATAGTCTTGCGCCTGTTTTCCCACCTGTGGAGCGTGCCAAGGCCTGTAACAGAGATTTTGGAAATGATATCTGTGAACATCCTGGCTTAGATTCAGGGGTGAATCCTGGTTCTGCAGTGGAGCTGGTCTTAAACTCAAGCACATTTGTACAAATTGCTCAGGCCGTTTCGAGCTGAGTCGTTGTTGATCTTTCTGAGGAACACTTGTGTGCTAGTCCAGATCGTGTAGGGCCAGAGTGGACTTTCTCAGTGGCCTCCACACGGAGAAGACTGCCAGGATTGGACCTCGTCAAGACTTTCATCTCGGGTCTACTGGAATGGAAAGTAGACCTGCTTCAGGGTTTTGGGAACGTTGTTCCATGCAAGTTGGTTCCTCTCCTTTTTTTTTTTTTTTTTTTTCTTTAATGTGTACATGATTTCTTTCTAGAAAAGGGGAAAGGATATTTATTTCCAAACAGCCTGTCTGTTCTTTGTCAGTGGTGTGTCTGTGCTTTTGAAAACGTGTCAAGGAGAATTCCAGGTCAACTATCTTCTATGCAAAAAGTATAGTTCCTGTACAGTATCAGGTGATCATACTTAATATTAGGAACTATCTTGTAACTCAGATGGTATCGTTTCCTGATGAGAAAAAAAAAATACAAAGAACACCAAGCTTCCCAAGATCTTTGTCCCAGGTCCCAGGTCACAGCTGTAGTGAAGTGAGGAGCGAGCATTCGAAACCTTTTCTGGAGGCACCTGTTTGGCTCAGACAGATCAGCATGCAAGTCTTAATCCCTGTTCAAGTCTGGATTTCAGGACTGGAACCCCATGTTGGGTCCTGCTTAAAAAAAAAAAAAAAAAGAAAAAAAGTAAAAGAAAAGAAAAAAAAAAGAAACCAGTGTAGCTGGTATCCCATTGGGTTTTCCTATGCTTATGAAGCAATTACCATATGCTATGGTATCTCGTTGTATACTGATTTCTTTCCTTCACGGCTAAAGAGTTGTGTCTCTTCGTGGGCTAGTATTAGAACCAGTGGTACGTCTTGTTTTGTGAAGTTTCATTTCGAGTCTTTTGGCCATTTCTTTTATTCTTTTGATGATCTCCTCAGACTAGATGATACCCAATTCTGGAAAAAAGTCCTTTGTCAGAGAGAAACATGCTTCTATACTGGGCCTTCCATTTATATTCTCTTGAGGTTGAGATGAAGATAAATAAATTCATTTTCGTATCCCCAGAAATGATGCATTGCCTCTTTTGACCTTGCAAATCATATGGTTGATTTTGGGGGGAAATATCAAAACCACTTATTGAGTTTCAGGGTATGAAAGGTTGTTTTTGTATTTTAAAGTGTTTCTACAGGGACGCTGAGATATAATTTCCATGCAGTAAAGTGTATGTAATTAAAGTCCTACGTCTATTAAGTTTGAGCATATATATGCATCACCCCGGTAGTGGAGGCATCTATCGCCCCCACAAGTTTCCTTGTCCTTCTAGCATTTCCTCCCTCCCATTTGCACGTCAGGAAAGCATTGATTGGCTTTCTGTTACAGTAGAATTATTTGCAATTTCTAAGGTTTTCTCTTAACACCATCGTATGCTATGTAAATTATTTTGTTTTGATGTTTTCTGGCTCTGAGGTATTATCAGAGCAAAAGAACATGTCTTCCCATAGTGTTATGTAAGCGACGAGATTACTCTGCGAAACCGCATAGTATTCCATGAGCTGGATATGTCACAATTTGTGGTGGTCATTCCTCTGTGGATGGAGATGAATGACAATTAGAAATAGTCAGTAGCTTTTTGGGAATGTACCGTTTCTTTTTTCATTTGAGTGGAATGGGGGTGGTCTATGGTAGGTATAGGTTTAATATTTTGAAGAATTTCTGGACTGTTAGGGTGCCTGGGTGACTGAGTGAGTTAAGCATCTGACATGGATTCTGGCTCAAGTCATGATCTCATTGGTGGCGAGACAGAGCCCCAGGTAGGGCTCTATGGTCAGTGGGAGTCTACTTGAGCTTCTGTGCCTCTCCCTCTCTCTCTGCCCCTCCCTCCACTCACTTTTAGTCGCTCAGTCTTTAGTCAATCAAAGATACAAAAAAATAAGAATTTCCAAACTATTTCTGCAGTGGTTGTAGAATTTAAAATTCCCATGCGCAGTGTATGAGAAATCATAGCAAGGAGGTGACTTTGCTCCTTGCTATGACTCCTTGCTATGGCTCAGAATGGAGATTCCATTCATTTTTGCCATTTTCATTGACAGATAGTGGTTTAAATTTCCATTTTCCTAATAACTAATGATGTAGGTCGTGCGCTATTCTTCCATTTCTTCCATGTGTATTCTTTGCTAAAGTGTTTTTACAAATCTTTGAATCCATTTTATTGTATGTCCTTTTTGAAAGGTTTTATTTATTTATTTGCAAGAGAGGGAAGGGGAGCAAGAGCAGGGCTGTTGGGTAGGGTGAGGAGGCCAGAGGGAGAGGAGAAGCACACACCCTGCTCAGCGGGAAGAGTGATGGAGGGGTCGGGGGTTAGACCCCACGACCCTGAGATGGTGACCTGAGCCAGAGGCAGCCACTTCACCAACTGAGGCACCCAGGCCCTTTTCTTTGATCCGTTTAAAATTGGATTGTTTGTCTTCTTCCTATTGACTTTCTTTTTTAAAAAAAATTAATTAATTTATTTTCAGCATAACCGTATTCATTATTTTTTCACCACACCCAGTGTTCCATGCTATCCGTGCCCTCTATAATACCCACCATCTTGTACCCCGACCTCCCATGCCCCCTGCCCCTTTAAACCCCTCAGATTGTTTTTTAGAGTCCGTAGTCTCTCATGATTCACCTTCCCTTCCAATTTACCCCAACTCCCTTCTCCTCTCTAACTCCCCATGTCCTCCATGCTTTTTGTTATGCTCCACAAATAAGTGAAAAACCATATGATAATTGACTCTCTTTGCTTGACTTTTTTCACTCAGACTATGAGCGTTCATTCAGTGTTCTCTTAGGAGACCTTCAGCAGGTATGGAAATTACACCTAGTTTCTCTCTATGTGTGACATGGCTTGGGTTCTCTCACCAATGTCTTCTGAAACACCAATGTTTAAAATTGTGATACAGTCCAGTTGATCAATTTGTTCTTTCATTAGTGAGAATTTTGGTATCATATCTAAGAAAACAATGGCCAGGACCTCCTGGGTGACTCAGTTGGTGAAGTGTCTGCCTTTGGCTCAGGACATGATTCCAGGGTCTGGGAACCAGCCCTGCATTGGGCTCCTTGTTCAGCAGGGAGCTTGCTCTTCCCTTTCCCAGTGCTTCTACCCTGTTTGTGCTCTCTCACTCTGCTCCATAAATAAATAAAATCTTAAAAAAAAAAAAAGAAGAAAAAAGGAATAGAAATGCTTCTCAGCAACATCTGGCATTGTCTTTTGTACAGAATCACACTCATTCGTGCAAAATGGTCCCTGGTTTGGCAAACATTGCCCTGCAGACTAGTCACATTGATGACCGTTTTATGGGCTTATGAACCGTGCATGTGTCTTCTTTGGGAACATGTGTATCCGAGTCTTATGCTCGCTTTGTATTAGCAGCGTGTTCCTTCTGCCCATTCAGTGAGTTCAAAGTACCCTTATGTCTTGCGTATGGGAGTCCTCATTGGGTATTTATCTGCAAATATTGTCTCTTTATCAGTGTCTTCTCTGTTCCTTTTCTCAGTGGTAATGTTGGATGCAGCAAGGTTGTTCATCTTAAGTTTTCTTGTTACATATTTTACTCTTGCTCCAGTGACAGAACTCTTCACTAAATGCAAAGTCCTGACCATTTTCTGTTGCGTAATCATCTTGAATGATTGCTATGGCTCTTCTCCTTAAGTCTGTGGCCATTTTGAGTTCATGGCTGCGAAAGGGGTGGTTTTCAACAACCACTGTAGGGGAAGTTTGTCCTGATAGGGGCAAGAGAACCGTGAGGTAGCTTGTGGTCCTGAGTTAGTCTCCCCCAGGCCAGGAAAGGGGATGTCACCCTCCTGTACCTCTTCATGGGCATCTGAGTGCCTTTGGGGAGGAGAGTTAGGTGGTCCTAGTGGTCATATTCGGCACTTACACCCCATTCTCTCAGACTGGGTAACTGGGTACAAAGTAGCTCCAGGAGCCCGGGGCGTCCTAGTCAGAGGTGTCTTTAGGAGCACAGACACACTGAGAGCCAGAGAGGATTACATGGAAAGGATAAAAGAGAACCCCGGGGATGTGGTATGGTTTACTATAGGGTCTTCCTTCAGTGGGGTGGGAAATAGGACTCCCACACACCAGCAACTCAGGAAACATGCCCAGAGGAAGTAGGGCAGATGGAAGGCAATTCCCAGAGTTTGATCTATTTTTGCCAACATGAAAATCATGATATGTGCCTGGGTATCAAATGTGTATGAAAGGACACATGGCGGGCTCAACTCTTCACCTCAGAGACCTCACGTTGGTGATGGAGACTAGCTAAAAAACAAAAACAAAGACACACACAGAAAAATCAAAACACAAAAAAAACAAATAAAAGAAATAAATAGGTGCGTGCATCAGGAATCCAGAAATACCCCCGTGCCCCCCTCCCCTCCCAGGAAGGAAAGGATGTGGTCAGGATGATGGGAGGCTCAGTTACTAAAGCGGCTGCCTTTAGCTCAGGTCATGATTGCAGGATCCTGGGATCAAGCCTCACATGGAGACCTTCCTTGGCAGAGAGCCTGCTTCTCTCTCTCTCCCTCGGCCTGACACTCTGCTTACTTGTGCTATCTGTCTGCCAAAAAAGTAAATAAAACCTTTTAAAAAATAAAGACAGGAAGGAAGGAAGGAAGGAAGGAAGGAAGACAGTCAGACAGACAGAAAGAAAGAACAAAAGAAAGAATGAAAGAACGAACGAAAGAAAGAAAGAAAGAAAGAAAGAAAGAAAGAAAGAAAGAAAGAAAGAAAGAATGGGGAAGCTTGGTCCTTGCAGTTCAAGAGCCATTCTGAGCCTGTGGGGAATCCTAATTATTGGTCTGCATTTCCCAAGAGAAACCCAGAGACCCTACCATTTTAGTATTTGCTGGGTTTTCCATGTGCACTCAGAAGTGCACTGGCTGAATAAAGTTGGCACACTAAGAACAGAAGGAGACCAAGAAACAGAATGTTCCCTGGATGCACCACATTATTGTCTGCCCTCACTGCAGTCTCACTGGAAATGGGAAAGGGCAATTGAAATCCCTGGTATTCAACACAGGTTTGGAAAAAAAAAAATGGAAGGTTTGGGTTCACAGTTTAAATTACTGTATTCTCAGTTTGAATCTGAAGGCAAGTGCAAACCCTGTTGAACATTTTCTGACTTCTGTGGTGGAGATAAGGGCTAACACAGAAAACAGCTCTACACATCAGAGTAACTTTGGTAACTTAGTATCTTTCCATTGACATGGTTTTCTTTCAATCTTCTGATCCCATGGTCTCCTGCTTGAGTCTACACATATTTGTGCAACGAAGATGATGTCAATACCATACGTAAAATCTGTACCCCCGACTGTCACAGTGCTCATACCTAATGGTACATCGGGTCCATTTCTAAGTGCCTGTAGCTACGTTATGGCTGACTCCAAAGGCAGCCCATTGTACCATGTGTAGACTTCTCTCTGGCCCCACCTCCAGGGTCAGCAGTACCTCAGAGCTGTCTCCATTCCTGCGGAAGGATGTAGGTCAGGTAGAGAAATGGAGGGTGGTCTAGGCAACAGGAACAGGAAAGTAGGCCCCTAAGCTGGTTGATTCCATTGAGGACAATTGCATTGTTGTTGGTTTTGTTTAGAAGTTTTTATTTATTTTTTCATTTCCTTTCAGTGTTCCAAAATTCATTGTTTATGTACCACACCCGGTGCTTCATGCAATACGTAGCCTCCATAATACCCACCGCCAGGCTCACCCAGTGTTTTTAAAAAGCATGTAATTTCCTTATTTGAGAGAGAGTGCTTGAGAGAGCAGGAGTGGTGGCCAGGGGGAGGGTGGGTGAGAAGGACAAGCAGAGTCACCACTGAGCAGGGAGCTCGACAGGGGACCTATCCGAGGACCCTGGGATCCTGACCTGAGCCAGAGATTGAACTTAAACAAATGAGCCTCCCAGATATCACTTGAAATAATTAAAAAAAAAATTGCTGCACTTAACATGCAGCATGTATTAGTTTCATGTCAAATGTTGGTGTTGATTTTTATGTCTTCTTTTTTAAGATCTTCTTTCCTCCTTTCTTTCTTTCTTTCTTTCTTTCTTTTTCTCTTTCTTTCTTTGCTTATTGTGTATAAGAAGGTTGCTGGGCATTGGGAGAGGGAGAAAGAAGGCAGATAGAAAGAAAGAGTAAGAGAAGGAAAGGAAGAAGGAAGGAAGGAGGGAAGGGAGGATGGAAGGAAAAAAAGAAAGGGAGAAAGAGAAGGGAGAGAGGGAGGAAGAGAGAAAATGAAAAGCTAAGAATGGAAGGAAGGAGGAAGGGAGAGGGGAAGTATGGTGGAAGGGAGAAACAGAAAGAAAAGGACAGAAAGAGAGAGAGAGAGAAAGAGAAAGAAAGAGAGAAAGAAGAAAGAGGAAGTACCCAGGTCAGTTTTCCTTGTGAACATCTAGTGAAGATCCTGTTCAGACAACCCGGAAGCTAGTGAGCCCTGGGAAGGCCCCTCTCTGGCATGCGCTCAAGAGGGTGTATCTGATGTGTGTAGAACTATTTAAGGAACCAAATTTAGAATCCATTGATTAATACGGCCGCATTTCCTAGAAGTGGTCACATCAGCTGTGCAAGCATGGCCATGGGAAATCACCCCCAAAGAGCTCCATGGTGTGCACCTGGGTGGCTCAGTGGTTAAGTGTCTGCTTTTGGTTCAGGTCAGGATCTCAGGGTCCTGGGATCGAGCCCCACATCAGCCTCCCTGCTTAGTGGAATGCCTGCTTCTCCTTCTGCCATGCCTCCTGCTTGTGTTCCCTCTCTCGCTGTGTGTCTTTTTCTGTCAAATACATAAACAAAAGTTAAAAGAAGAAAACTCAGAGATAATACATTCTTGTCTGGGTCAGAGCGTGTCATCCTGTGGGAAGCAGGTTCCTGCAGTTAGTGTTGCCGGGATCTCAGGTGCTTTGCTGGTACCTCAGAATTTGACCCTTGAAAATGTGAGTAAACTTGATATTGCGTATGATTTATGATTTGGGGGACCGGTTTAGGAATACACCCCTTTATGTCATTCCCATATTTGTTGGATGTGTTCTTATGGAATGCTCTGAAGTTCTTGCAGTAATTTGCATCGGCCACAGTTAAAGCAGGATAATGTGTGCACAGAGTGACTGGTGGATCATGGATTTTGGGGCCGTGATGGCCAAATCTGTTGCTGAGGTAGCTTCCAAAACCATGTATCATGCCTTTGCATGTGCCTATTTGCAACTGGAAAAGCCCCAAGGCATATTGGCCTGCTCCTTTGTGGACCTTGCCATCAATTCCCTGGAGGTTCAGGAGCATAAGAGCTCTCAATCTCTTCTTTAAGTTTTGATTTATGTAGTTGACAGTGACAGAGAGAGAGAGAATTGAAGGAGGGGAGCAGCAAGGGAGAGGGAGAAGCAGGCTCCGTGCTGAGCAGGGAGCACAATGCAGGGCTCGATCCCAGGACCCAGGGGTCATGATGTCAGCTGAGGCCAGACGCTTAACTGACTGAGCCGCACAGGCACCCCCTCAGCTCTTACTAAATCCCAAACCTCATCTTTCGTAACTCAGTATCTTGTTTGGTACAATTTCCACAGGCAGGGTCTGCAACTCAGGGGCACTTCTTGGAAAGCAGCAGAGGGAACAGGGTCTGGTGCTCTCACAGGAGAAAGGACTCCTAATCAGCAGACAGATCTGTCACCTGAAAATAAGGCAGAGCGCGCACAGATGTGAGAACCACCAGATAAGGAGATGAAACCATTTATTTTAATAGTTTTCCATCACTTGAAAATGAAAAATAGATCAATGGAAAATATGAACAAGGCCCTATGTATCTTTAAGAGAGGAAAACGACGATGTGTGAAAGGCAGTGTACTGCAAGCGATTGACAGCATTAGAAGATGCAGAGTAAGACTATTGATAGGACCGTATTGACTCTGTAGGTCTCTCTGTAGTATTGCAGTAGGAACTACAGTAAATCATCCATACATGCACACAGGGGCTTTTCCCATGAGGTCTTTACTCGCCTACAGCAGTGTTTTATACTTTTCAGCAAACAAGTCTTACTTCTCCTACAATGAACTGATGCCTGAATATTTTACTGTTTTTGGTGCTACTGTAAGTGGCATTGCTTTCTTAATTTCCTGCTCAGTTTGTTCCGTGGTTGTGCATAGAAACACAAGTGGTTTTTGTATAGCTGCTACCCTGCAACCTTATGGAATGTGTGTATGGACTCTAATATGCTTGTGTGTGGATGCTTTGAAAATTTTCTGTATTTAAGCATGTCCTTTGTAAGTAGAGATGCAGGTTGACCCTTGAAGAATTGCAGGGTTAAGGGTGCTGACCCTCAAAGAGAAAAGCTCTGTGTTTAAGTTTTGACATGCCATGACTGAGGTAGTAAGAGTCACCTCTTACTACCTTACTGAAGACGTAAGGAGATGATTACGTGCTCTTGTGCAAGTCTGTGGACTCTAGACTGTATCCATCAAACAAAGTCAGCAAGAGGAAAGAAATGTTATAAGGACAATCATAAGGAAGAGAACACATTTTTAGAGTAGTATGCTTAGTTGAAAAAAAATGCACCTGTACGTGCACCTGTACTTGCGGTTCCAACCTGCGGTGTAAAAGGTCAACTGTGGTTTTGTTCCTTCCTTCCCACAAGTCTTTTTTCTCACTTTCCATTTTGAAAGATATTCTGGCCGAGTCTAGAATTCTGTCCCTCTGCCTGGGGACACGCCTGCATTTTGCCCGCAGGGAAGAGCAGCGACAGATGCGAGGTCCCCTCAGGCCTGGAGTCTTGGATCAGCACTCATAGGGATAGAAAGAGTAGCGGGAGCCCTTGCTCTTTGCACACCGACTCCTACTGGAAGGAACGCAGTGTCCCCAGAGGCCCCTGTACAGAATGCTCAGGGCTTTGGAGCTGCCCCAAGCAAGAGGCCAGAGGCCATCTCTCCCTCTCACTTTCCCAACTTCTCTTCTCTCTTGCCTTCCACACTCCATGTTGCCAACTCATCCCCCCCATCCTCCTGCTCCTTGTCAGCATTCCAAGGACATGCCTCTCCCTGCCACCAGCATCCCAGGCTGAGGCTGTGGAGCTCTTCTGGGTGGGGAGCTCAGTGCTGTTCCAAGACTTGCCCTCTCGCTGTTTCTCCCATGCTTGCTTGAATCTAAATCAGCTGCCTGTCCCAGACTTCTAAACGTTTTTGCCAACAAGAAAATAGTGGATGGGCATCTGGGTGGCTCAGTGGGTTAAGCCTCTGCCTTCGGCTCAGGTCATGATGTCCGGGTCCTGGGATCGAGTACCACATCAGGCTCTGTGCTCGGCAGGGAGCCTACTTCCTCCTCCTCTCTCTCTCTCTCTCTGCCTGCCTCTCTGCCTACTTGTGATCTCTGTCTCTCAAATAAACAAATAAAATCTTTTAAAAAAAGAAGAGTAAAAAGAAAATAGTGGAGGTTGTGTGTGTGCTTGTGCGTGTGTCTGCGTGTTGCCTTGGAAATCATAAAGTGCTGGATCAGGAATCTGGAGTTCCTCCCTCAGGAATGGATAGGGGAATGATCTTGGTCCTTGCAGATCAAGAGCCATTCTGAGCCCTGAGAGAATTCTAAATGTTGGCTGACACTTCCCAAGATCAACCCAGACGGCCTATACTTTGGGCATTTGTTGGGGTTCCTGTGTGTGGTCAGAAGTCCCCTGGCCAACCAAAGGTGGCACACTAAGTACAGAAGTAGACCAAGAAGGAGAATATTCCCTGGAAGACCACATTACTCTCCTCCCTTACGGCAGTCTCTCTCTGAAAATGGGAAGGGGCACTCAAAAGACCTTGCATTCAGTAGAGGATGGGGAGAAAAAAGTGTATCGTTGGGGTAACAGTTCAAGTTACTGTATCCTTAGACTCTATGTGAGGCCATGTGGAAACGCTACTGAACAGTTTCGTGGGCTATGCCCAAGGGTAGGAGGGGTTAATGGAGACTGCGATTACACAACTCAGTGTAATTGAGCACCGTAATATCTTTTCCTCTTCACATGGTTTTTCTTCCATTTTGTCTGAGGCCAGGCATGAATCTAAACATATGTGTAAGAAGTTCATATCAGAAAAGGTGTACAAAGCCCACAAGCCTTAATTGGGCGGTACTATATCCTCATGGTGCTCTAGGCGGTCTTCAGACTGTACGTAGCCACATCATGGCTGACTGTGAATGCAGTCCCTTTCTGGGTATGTGTGTTCTTGGTGTAGGCTCTCCCCCGCCCCAGCCCACAGGTTAAGCGGTCCCTCTGAGCTGGGTGTGTCTCTGGGGGAAGCATGTTGTTCCAGTAGGTAAGAAGGGGAAATGGGGGGATGGGGATCCAGCAACAAGAAAGCATGCTCATAAGTGGGTGGGTTGTAGAAAGAAAGGAGCATGCTATTTCCTCTAACAATATGCATAGCTCTCTGTCAGAAATCTGGCCCTGATGAAAGAGCAATGCTGGGAGAAACCGGTGTACCCTTTGTCAGGAAATACTTGAATTCCTGCTGATCTATCCGCTGTGCCTAAAAACTCCCCCTAGACAACTTGGGGAAGAGAGGAGAAACTGTGTTCCTTTTAGGTGTTATGATTTCCCTTCAGCGGGGTTGGCCAGGGAAAGAAATCTATTCAGGGTGAGAATCTGGGAGAAGATACTTTCAAACGATATATCCGATGAAGGGCTAGTATCCATAATCTAGAAAGAACTTATCAAACTCAACAGCCAAAGGACAAATAATCCCATCAAGGAATGGGCAGAGGATGTGAACAGACTTTTCTCAAAGTGGACATCCAGATGGCCATCAGGCACATGCTTAAGGGCTCCACGTCACTCAGCATCAGGGAAACTCAAATCCAAGCCAGAATGTGATCCACCTCACACCAGTCAGAATGGCTAAAAAAGAAACAAGTCAGGAAATGATGGATGCTGGCCAGGATGTGGAGAACGGGGCACCCTCCCACGGGTTTGGTGAGAATGCAATCTGGTGCAGCCACTCTGGAAAACAGCATGGAGGTTCTTCAAAAAGTTGAAAATAGAGCTACCCTGTGACCTAGCAATCACACTCCTGGGTATTCACCCTAAAGATAAAAATGTCGTGATCTCAAGGGGCATGTGCACCTGAATGTTTATAGCAGCAGTCCTCACAATAGTGAAACTAGGAAAGAACCTTGATGCACATCAACAGATGAATGGAAGAGGAAGAGTTGGTATTTGTATGTATATTTGTGTATATACACACACACACACACACACACACACACACACACACACACACGTACACATACCCGCACCATGGAATACTATGCAGCCATCAAAAGAAATGAAATCTTGCCATTTGCCAGGACATGGATGGAACTAGACGGTATTATTTTGAGCAAAATAAATCAGTCAGCGAACGACAGTTATTATATGATCTCCCTGATAGAAGATTCTTGAGAGGCAGTGTGGGTGGGTTTGGGGAGTAGGGAAGGAAAGAATGAAACAAGATGGGATCAGGAGGGAGTCCAACCATAAGAGACTCTTAATCTCACAAAAGAAACTGAGGGTTGCAGGGATGAGGGTTGCAGGGAGAGGGTGGTTGGGTGATGGACATAGGGGAGGGCATGTGCCATAGTGAGTGCTGTGAAGTCTGTAAACCTGGCGATCAGAGACCTGTATCTCTGGGACTAATAGTACATTGTATGTTAAAAAAAAATAACAAATAAAAAATAAATATTAAAAATGGATAAAGGACCTGAATGGATATCTTTCCACAGGATCATGGAAATGCAAGTCAAAACCACAGTGAAATATTATTATGTCACAGTTAATATTGCTACTATAGGAGAGAAAAAAGAAAACCAGTGTTGGCAAGGTTATGGGGACCATGGAACCCTTGTGCACTGGTAGAAAGGTAAACTGATACAGCCATTTTTTTTTTCTCAAAAAAGAATGAAACTATAATTACCCTGTGATGCAGCAATCCCAGTTTGGGGTGTATATCCAAAGGAAATGAAACAGGATTTCAAAGAGACATCTGCACCCCATGTTCACTTCAGCATTGTGCACTGTTGCCAAGACACTGAAACAACCTAAGTGTTGCATGGGTGAAGATTATGTGGGTCATGGACATGAAAAGTCTAGCGAAAAGAATATAGTCAATGATATTGTAATACCACGGTATAGTGAGAGATGATGATTACACTTACTGTGTAATACTGAGTAGTGTATGTAATTGTCAAATAACTGTGCCGTACACCTGAAACTAATATAAGATTGTATGTGCATTATACTTTAATGTTAGAGAAAATGTGAATGTTATTTGGTTATGGAAAAGAAGGAAATTCTGCTATTTGTGTCAACATGGATGTAACTGCAGGACATTATATTCAGTGAAAAAAGTCAGAAAGAGAAAGACAAATACTGAGTGCTATCATCTATCCATGGACTTAATAAAAATAAAGAAGTCAACTCACAGAAGCAAACAGTAGGATGATGGTTACCAGTGGCTGGGACGTGGGGCACATGGAGAGATATTGGTGTAAGGAGAAGAACATTCAGTTATAAGATGAATAAGTTATGAGGGTCTAAGGTATAGCATGGTGACTGTAGTTATAATACTGTATTATGCTCTCGAAACTTGCTAAGGAAATAGATCTTAAGCTTGCTTACCAAAAAAAAAAAAAAAAAAAAAAAAAGGGAAGAAAGAAAAATTTTCAGGTGATTGTGAGGTGATGTGCTCATTAATTTGCTTGCAGTAATCATTTTATAAGGAATATGTATTATAAGTCATCAGATTGTACACTTTCAATATATGTAGTTTTATGTGCTTATTATACCTGCAAAAATCTGGAAAAATATTTGCAATGGTAAATACGAGGTTATGAGAATTTTGCCACCCTTCACTATAACTAATAAAAGTAATGCTTCTAGTTGGTAAAGCATGCAAGCAACCGACCAGACAGGTGCAATAGGCGGAGCCCTCCCTTGTCCCTTCTCCAAGCCCTCCTCCAGGCCCACAGCTTGCCCCGCCCATCGCACCCTCCTGGCCAATAGCCAGCCGGCGGCCAGGCGGGAAGTGATGTGGACAGCCGCCAAGGTTTGGGCCTCCTGTGGCTTCTGAGGCCTCACTGGGAGCGGGGCGTGGAAAACTAGCTCTAGAAAATGAAAGCTGTAATAGTAGGAAGAAGAACAACGACCGAAAGCCTGGTCGAATTACGCGAAGGGTAGAAGCTGGGAATCAGAGCCCAAATTGTAAGAGAACAAATGGAGAAGACAGATAGCGCCCGAAGGTGTGTGTGGTAGGTCCAGGTGTGAGGAAGACGGTTTGCAGCGGCACAAGAGATGGGATGCAGGTGTCCCGCTCAGCAGGGGGACGGCGTGGGGACCAGCATCCCACGGGGTCGTGGGAAGAGGGAGGGAGCGAAAGGAGGGCCTGAAAGGAGACCCCAAGAGCCCGCGGAGTCCTGGATGCCTTGGCGGCGCCAGGCGCCATGAACCCTGGGAGCTCGGCCTTTGGCCCCGATTCCTGAGGAATGCAGTGGGGGCCCCATACAGTTCAATAGGGCGGGGTGGTGAGCTCTTGAGACTGACTGATCCCTGAAGCAAATATAGCGTTTCCTTCTGCAGCCTGTCCTCTTGCCGCCCACTCAAGCTCCCGGTTCTATGATAGCACGTGGCTGTCGTTTGCCTGATTTGATTTTTGAGCTCAGTGTCTGCTGAGCTGATGCACTTAGGCAAGGAGGAGGAGTCCAGCGTGGCAGCTTGGGGCTAGAGACGGCAGAGAGCACCAGTGCCTGCCTCTGGTTGGGTCATCAGAGAGCTCACTCTTCTTTTATGGGGAGGGCTGGAGCTCTCAGCCCAGCTGGGAGCTAATCCCAGGCCTTCTTAAGCTATACTGTGCTACACGTTCTCTCTTAGCTAGCTTCTTTCCTAACTTATCCTCAGTGGCTATTTTGTTTTTATTCTTCTGTCATGTTTAAAAGATTTTCTTCATTTACTTGAGGCAGAGAGCGAGACGGAGCCCCAGAGCAAGCCTGCAAACAGCGGGCATAGGCCAAGGGCAAGGGCAAGGGAGAGAATCTGAAGAGGTCCTTTCACTGGGCCCTGTGGGGACCCCGAGATCATGACCTGAACAGAACCATGAGTAGGAGGCTTAACTGGATCAGCCTGCAGGGGCTGCATATTTTTAAACATTTTGTCAAGATTTTACGTTGAAGTGATCTCTGTACCCAACGTGTGGCTCCAGCTCTCAACCCTGAGATCCAGAGCAGTCTCTGTGTCAGCCAGGGCTGGGGAAATCTGCCTGAACACCGAGGTTCATGTTCGTTACTAATGGCATGGGTAGAAAGGGTCTTTTTATTATTTCATTTTATTTAAATGTATATTATATTATTTATTTTATTTTATCTCAATTTTATTACTTTTATTTTATTTCAATTTTAATTTGTTTCTGTTTTAGGATTAAAACAACTTCTGTGTTTCCAGAGCCTGGGCATCCCATAGACAGTATCACCTTTATTGCTGATGCTGGGTTTTGAGAGCTGTTCATTCCTGGGACGTGGGTGTTCATTCCTTTCTGTTGAATTTCCAGGAACACATTTCTCATTGACCTCGCTAGCTTTTTTATTCCTTGCGGACAGAAAGTGACACACCCAGTGTGTACACACTCAGAGGCCGTTTCCTAGGATCTGGAGTTTGGGGAGGTGATGTGGGGGGAGCCTGGAAAAGAGGCGGGGTTTGATCTCTACTGAACACTATTAGCACTGGCAATTCTATGATTGTAGTCAAGACGTCATAGTCATTTTCCTAGGAAGAGAGACGGTGTTTGGTTTGTGGGTTGCGTTGTGACCTTGTTTTTGTCTGTCCTGAGCAATATTGTCAGATGGCCTTGTTTTGTCTTGTTTTATCAAGGTCTCCAAGCAGCGTTGTCGGAGGTTGATATTCTGCAAGCATGATTATTTACTTACAAGCATGAGAAAATACAGAAAATACAGGCTGGGAGTGTCCGTTGCGGGGTGAGAGGCTGGCCTTGTTCGTTGTCTCTAGAAATCCCTAAAGCAGAAGAAAAAAAGAGAGAGCTCGGATCTTAACAGTTGTAGCTGTAGCTGCAAACCTGATGGGAAAGTATGACTTTGGCTGTGTCTTGAGATTCCTGTGTCTCAGTTTCTCGATTCACAATGGCTCAAAGGGACTTGTTCCTGCATGGGTTGTCCCAGGTGTGAAATCGACAGGGGAGGAAGGTTGATAAGAGCCAGAGGCCCGGATGGTGGTACACAGCGCTTTCGTGGATTCCCACCCCTCCGGGGCTATCGGGTCAAGAACGGCAGGCACAGGCATGTGCTCTCCTGTCCAGCCTGGGTCCTCCAATCACCTATGGCTTCGTTATATTTACATGGTGGTTTCAGTCCCCCAGTGGGGTCAGATTGCAATGACAGGTCCAGGAAGAACTGGGTTAGGGCCCGGCCTGCCCTTACTGACCAGTAGGTTGAGTTCCTTAGATGACTGGAGACAACGTCAGCTGAGACCACCTTAGCTATGACCCATACTCTGTGAGACAGGAAAAGAAAAGACACTGCTCAGCCCGATGCATTTGCCATCTCGAGGCCTTCCTGCTCTCCCATCTTGAGGGTGTACTTACTGTAGATCACCCGGATTGTAAGCCAACTGAGTATAACCTGTAGGGGTGTAGAATTGTGACAAAAGCATATTCCAGGGGAAATTCCTTCTGGCCATTTTTGTTTTCAGGGTGGAATCTCGATTGACCAGTGTCCCCTGATATTCAGAGGTGGGTTTCTGGAGGGGGAGTGAGGAGCCTGGACAGGGGAGTTTGCAGCCAAGGCCTGGCTGGGGGCTCTGCTGCTGTCAGCTGGTGGGGGAAATTCTCCTAATTTCTGTGGGCCTCAGTTTCCCCATGTGTAAATTACAGTTGATATTCAAATTCTCCCAAGTCCCTTCCTGCTCCAGTGTCTGCACGTGCACGAGGGACTGAGGTGCCTGTTATGGAGTCCTGGGGACTGGAGCCGGGACCTGACTTGGTCCCTTCTCTGTGTGTCTCCCACAGGAGCCTGGGCTGAGTCCACACTGAAGACAGAGAATGGAGAGAGGAGCTGGAAGACAGGATATCAGCAAGTCTGGAAGACGAGAATATCGCAAAGAAGAACAAGGCCATGGTGGTGCAGGTGGTTGCCCGAGGAGGGAAGAATAAGCCCAGGCGGAGTCCAGAAAACTGAAGGGAAACCGAGGAATGCATGAGGCAGCATGAGCTGAGGGGGATGACTCGGAGAGTCACACAGTCCACAGTGAGCCCGTGCCCCTGGGGCGGGGCCCCACAGGATGGATCGGGATTCGCTTGTACTGCTGGAGAACTGTACCAGTTCCCAGAGGAGGAGGAGGTGCCCACGAGCTTCACCCTTGGAGCCGCCCTTACGGTGGATGTTTCCAGGTAAGTGTGGGCCTAGGGGGATCAGGGGCATTTGAATTAGAGTTGCAGAGGTCCACCTTTCCTGCAGACTATTGTTGTAAGGTCAGAAACGACCACAGTAGGGGGCTCTTGCCTCTGAGACAGTGATACCAATAATATTCTTTGGAATGTATTGTGGTAAAGGGCTTTATGCACTATATATTTTGTCCATATATATGTTCAGGGTCTCATTTTTCCTTAGTCTTAGTCCTTAGTGTTAAGAGCGTGGAATTCTGACATCAAGAGGATTTCACTGGGGAGGTCAAGCAGTGAGTGGGAGAATGCAAACAAGATCTTGTAGCATGTGGGTGTCTCAGTTCCTTGAGAGTCTGCCTTCTGCTCATGTCCTAATCCCAGGTCCCCGGGATCAAGTCTCATGGTGAGGGGGCGGGACAGGGGGCTCCCTGCTCAGCAAAAGGGCGCAGGGGTAGGCCAAGCACTCGAATCCTAATGACAGGGTGGGCCTTTGAGAAGACTCCAAGAGGGCAGTCCCTTCTTCATCAGAGCGCACCGCAAGGGCATGTCACGGGACATCGAGCGTGTTGCGGCTCCTCTTTAAGGAAGGGGATTTGTTGCCTTCTGGGAGAAAGCAGAGAGCATTCCTGCAGGACATTCGGTCTAGGACTGCAGTTGAGATTCGAGATTTTCGACCACTTCTGTTGGATCGGGGAAGGGATCTTTCTGAGAGCTTCCGCAGTGCTTGGCTTGGTCCTTGGAGCCGTGAATACAGAGGTCAATACAACATCATTGCAACTGTCACAGGGCTTTCTGTCGAGTAAGCAGAAGTGATGAGAAGCGGGGGTGGGGTGAGTTCCTGGGAGGAAGTGGCCAGTGCTGTCTGGGGCATGATGTCAGTGGTTGTTCCAGTCTCTCACGGTGTTTTTGACCTACCTTGGCCCCGGGACCCTAGACTGGGACCAGATTTCCGCTCCTTGGGATACTGCCTGCCAACACCTGGGTTCCAAGGTGGCCCAAAGCAGCCGACACTTCCCAGGTCTCCGGAGGAAACTGCTGGTATCAGTACCTCCCGCCTCTGACTTGGCCAGCTGGAGAAATCGAGGCAAGTTCACAAAGTCTAATAGGGGTGTCCTTGTCCTAACGATCAGTGATGTTGTGCCTTTGTGTCTGAGAACTTCCGTGCTTTCCAGACTTCAGTATTCTCTCTCCATATAAAAATCCTGTAAATAGGGGCGCCCGGGTGGCTCAGTCGTTGAGCCTCTGCCTTCAGTTCAGGTCTTGATCCCAGGTTCCTGGGATGGAACCCCACCTCGGGCTCCCTCCTCAGTGGGGAGCCTGCTTCCCCCTCACCCACTGGCCGGGCTTGTGTTCCCTCTGTCACTCTGTCTCTCTCTGACAAATAATGTAATTGAAGGCTTCCAGAAATGTGCATAGTGGCCATATTGTAGATCAAGTAACTAAAAACAACAGAGAGGCCTGGAAACGATTGCTGGGGTAAATTAAAGGCAATCTAAATGAATAGAAAGACATCTATCCCATGCATAGATTAGGAGACTCCAGGTGATTGGAATACCAAATGAGTTTCATTCGGACTCACATGGGAGAAGACACATTGGGGGCAAATGTGCAAGCTAATTCTAAAAATGTATATGCACATCGAGGTACTGAGACTAGCAAGATGGCCATGAAGCCTTAAACTGGAGAAATCCACTCCATGTCAAAGCTCATCATGAAGCTATGGTCATTAAAGCACTACGTTATGGTATAAGGAATCACAATGTATATATATATAGGAACAAGAGGGACTATTGAGTACAAAATTTCCCCATACACATATACAATGTTTAAACTTTTTTTTGGATTATTTCTAAGTCATCTCTACATCCAACATGGGGTGCAAACCCACAACTCTGCAGACAAAGGTCGCTTGCTGCACCTATTGAGCCACCCAGGAACCCTGGGTGTTTGTTTGATTTTTTTTTAAATTATTTATTTATTTTCAGAAAAACAGTTTTCATTATTTTTTCACCACACCCAGTGCTCCATGCAATCCGTGCCCTCTATAATACCCACCACCTGGTACCCCCACGCCCCCGCCACTTCAAACCCCTCAGATTGTTTTTCAGAGTCCATAGTCTCTCATGATTCACCTCCCCTTCCAGTTTAGCCCAACTCCCTTCTCCTCTCTAACACCCCTTGTCCTCCATGATATTTGTTATGCTCCACAAATAAGTGAAACCATATGATAATTGACTCTCTCTGCTTGCCTTATTTCACTCAGCATAATCTCTTCCAGTCCCGTCCATGTTGCTACAAAAGTTGGGTATTCATCCTTTCTGACGGCGGCATAATACTCCATAGTTTATATGGACCCCATCTGCCTTATACATTCGTCCGCCGGAGGGCATCTTGGTTCTTTCCATAGTTTGGCGACCGTGGCCATTGCTGCTATAAACATTGTGGTACAGATGGCCCTTCTTTTCACGACATCTGTATCTTTGGGGTAAATACCCAGGAGTGCAATGGCAGGGTCATAGGGAAGTTCTATTTTTAATTTCTTGAGGAATCTCCACACTGTTCTCCAAGGAGGCTGCACCAACTTGCATTCCCACCAACAGTGGAAGAGGGTTCCCCTTTCTCCACATCCCCTCCAACACATGTTGTTTCCTGTTTTGTTAATTTTGGCCATTCTAACTGGTGTAAGGTGATATCTCAATGTGGTTTTAACTTGAATCTCCCCGAGGGCTAGTGATGATGAACATTTTTTAATGAGTCTGATAGCCATTTGTATGTCTTGATTGGAGAAGTGTCTGTTCATATCTTCTGCCCATTTTTTGATATGTTTGCCTGTTTCGTGTGTGTTGAGTTTGAGGAGTTCATTATAGATCCTAGATATCAACCTTTTGTCTGTACTGTCATTTGCAAATATCGTCTCCCATTCCGTGGGTTGCCTCTTTGATGTTTTGACTGTTTCCTTTGCTGTGCAGAAGCTTTTGATTTTTTTAAAATAAAGTCATTGGTACACTTGACGAGGATAACCAAAGACTTTTACTAAAAGTAACTGGAATGAATGAACATCTACTTAATACTATGTTAACATTAAAACCTACTTAGCACTATATATCGATGGTAGTTGAAGAAGTAAAAGTAAATGTTTTTTTTGTTAAAGATTTTATTATTTATTTGTTGGAGATAAAGAGAGAGAGAGCAAGCAATCACAGGCAGGGAGAGATGCAGGCAGAGGGAGAAGCAGGCTTCCCCCCTGAGCGGGGAGCCCGATATGTGACTCGATCCCAGGACCCTGGGCTCATGACCAGAGGCCACGTCAGATACCCAACTGCCTGAGCCACCCAGGTGCCCCAAAGTATAATTTTCAAGCACAGGGTCTCACGTCAGTAGCCAGTGTTGACAACATGATGCTCTTAGCCCGTTGTGATGGAATTTTTCCCGGAGGTTTTGGGCAGGAATGAGGTCTAGGTAAAGGAAGCACCTTTGCAGAAAGGTATAGGCACGAATTGGCAAATGGGGGCGTGGGGTTTGGCGTAGAAGTGGACTCTCCCTGAGACCTGCCTCCAGCCCCCATAACAAGGGGTTCCGGGGCCAGTCACAGGGGAACTGGGTCCTCCGTGTGCCTTTGTTTCTTCATTTGTGAACCAGGAAAAAGGAAAGCTCCCATGAACAAGTGGACTGTGAAGACTAGAAGTGCTAATATGTAGGAAATCATGCGTCTCAAGAACTCTAAGGGACGTCCATGATCTCAGGGAGTTTCCAAACTGACTAAACACCGGACTTTAATAAGAAGATTCCAGACCCCACGTCAGCCCACTGAATCAGAATTGCTACAAACCAAAAGGACGAGGTTGCATTTGTACTAACTCTCCGAGGCTGTTCTGATACAGTGATGAGTATATGAGTAGGGAACACTGAGTCGTATAACGTTCCTCTAAAACAGCAAAGTGGGAATAGCAGAACGCGGATCTTTTCTGTCGAGTCTCTCCGCCAGAGGAGTAAAGGAGGAGGACTCTGCAATGGAAGGAGACCTGGCCCACCTGACCCCATTTAATCTTCGCGCAGTTTCCATGTTTGATTAGAAACAGGCCGCCAGGTGAATGGCACGAGGTCAAGTCAAAGGAATCTATCAAGCAGTGCTGCATCTTCTGAAACTTGTTTTTACCTTTCTGAAACTTGAATTTCAGTATAGTTATCTTACAGTGTTAACATAAGTTTCAAGAGTAGAATGTGGTGATTGAACATTTCCATACATTGCTCAGTGCTCATTCGCACAAGTGCACTTGTTGACGCCCTCTGCATTCCCCGATTCCCTGGTCCCCCTCCCCTCTGGCTACCACCAGTTTGTTCTCTCTAGTTAAGAGTCTGTTTCTTGGTTTGTCTGGTGCCCTTTTCTTTTGCTCTGCTTATATATTTTGTTTCTTACGTTCCACATACGAGTGGAATCCTTTGGTATTGAGCTATCTCGGACAGACTTAATTGACTTAGTACAATATACTCTAGATGCCCCTGTCTCATTTCAAATGGCAAGATTTTATTCTTTTCTATGGCTGAGTAATATTCCGTGGTATAAATATACCGCATTGTCTTCACCGGTCATCTATGGACGGACATCTGGGCCCTTTCCAGAATTTGGTTATGCATGTATTCGTGCTTACTAGTGCTTATGTATTTCTGAGAGTAAATATCCCGTAGTAGGACTGTTGGATCGTAGGGGGGTTCTGTTGTTACGTTCTTGAGGAACCTCCATACCATCGTCCACAATGGCTCCCCCGGTTTGTGTGCCCAGCACTAGGGCAAGAGGGTTCCCTTTTCTCCGCAGCCTTGCCCACACTTGTTGTTTCTTATGTTTTGGGTTTTAGCCATTCTGACGGGGGTGAGTGCATATCTCATTGGTTCTTTCTGTTGCTTGTTTTTTGTTTGTTTGTTTAAGATTTTACCTGCTTCTTTGAGATAGAGAGTATAAATGGGGAGGAGTCGAAGAAGGGGTAGCAAGCTCCCCACTGAGCAGGGAGTCTGATGTGGGACTCGATGCCAGTGAAACGTGGTCCCTATGACATAATCAGAAGAGCAAGGAAAGCAACGTACACATAGAGGGGTCATCTAGGAGTCAGGGATGTTAAGTTCTTGAGGAACCTCCGTACTGTTTTCTAGAGTGGCTGCACCAGTTTGCATGGGCACCGAGAGTGTCAGAGGGTTCCCCTTTCGCTGTACTCTTGCCACAATCTGTTGTTTCCTGAGTTGTTACCTGTAGGCATTCTGACTGATGTGAGGTGGTATCTCACCGTGGTGTGGTTTGTATTTCCCTGGTATGGCACTCTTACTTTCAACACTCCGTAAAACTGGTGGTGCAAGTACTTTCTATTCAGTGAGGATGTCCTCGTATGCAGGCAGTAGAGAAAGAGTATTGAATATGCAACCCTCACGGAGTCCTCATTCCCTCCCTAGGAGTCCTTTGAAGTGAACTTCCCCGGATGAGAGATGACAGAGGAGGCTTTGACTTTCAAACAGCTGGTCACTGTTGAATAGACTTACTGGCATTTGTACGACACAACTCTGGGAGTGGAGTAGGTGGGAAAAATAGGATGTAAGTAACATCTGTTTCACTGGGCGGGAACAGTAGTATACCAGGTCAGGTTGATACAGAAGGAAAGGGAAAATACAATAATGTCAAAAGTTTGAGGTCGAGAGATCCCTTCACACTGACAAACTGAAGGGGAGAAATTTGGCAAGCTCATAGGGAACCAAACATGTCCACGGACTTTCGGTGTAATGCTCAGCCCTACGTATACGACCTTCCTAAACGGCAGACAGGCCTATAGGCGCACAGGTGCACATGCAGAAAAGAAAAGAAATACCACAGAGAGCTAAACACAGAAACATGTCCTCCCGGTAGGGTACGTAGAGCCTAAAGGTGATGGAGACTCAGTATAACTGTGACGATGAGAACCAAGCACATGTCCATGAGCATGTGTCCCGATCCTCCAAATCACCATGATAGGGAGAGCTTAGAGCATCCAATGTCAATAACCCACAAGTTCATAGTGGTTGTCCGAACCAAAAACTTTAATGACATAGAAGGGGGACAGAATGTTCTTTTCCACAGTGCAGTGCCGTCCAATACACATTGTATAGATATCCAAACATCAGAATTCTTCCAATGTACAAACAGAGATAGGGTTAGGAGATACCACAGGGAGCAGTAAAAGATGGCAACATGTTAGAGAAAGTGGTTAAGAGGAGAGGCTCGTCACCCATCCTCAGGGTCCACCACGTACCAGATTCCCAATTTCAGAAAGCAAAGCATGTGTCTTGCTGTGAACAGATCAATCTGATAGGTACTCTATAGCAATGCAACCAAAGCTGCTCTCACAGGAGTGGTGATGGGCACACTGGACCTTCTTGGTCTCCGGGTAGGCTAGCCGGGACACATGCAGCATTAACCATGGAGTGTCCTGGCCCAAGGCACAGGCTGAATTTAATCAGGAGGAACTGATCAGACAACTTCAGAATGTAGGCCATTAAGCTGGACATGTGGCCTGTCCCCTACAAACAAGGAAATGTCACCACCACCGGAGACAGCCACCTAACGTTGAGGAGATATTTTGGGTTCTGAAGGAGTAAGAAAATACAGCAACACATTCTTGTCGTCCTTTGGAACCCAACCTATCTCTCCTCCATGTTGCTGTCTCTTATTTGTGGTGACAGGGATTTGTGAAGACAGACAGACCGGTCATCTGGTTCAATGGTCCACATCCTGAAGGTGTCTGATAACTCCCTCGTGCTCAAATTCAGGCTGAACGTCTCCAGGAAGAACACGGTGTAGTCAATGCTGTGTGCTTCTGGCATAGCCCAGTTGGTGGCCCAGAATGTCCAGTGTGACATGTGGCCTCTTCCCGTGGTGCTGCTGACTCTGGTTCTCTGCAGGATGGAATTGAGAGCAGCAAGACTGAAGGTCTCTGGAAACGGGGGTGTGATCTAGGCAGGCATTGGTCTCCTGAGGGGTTTATCACAACTGGAGCTGAAGGGAAGAAACTCTCTCCTCCAATGGGTCTCTTGCAGTAAAAATCATCGAGAATGGCTTGGGATTGTGATGTGGATTCTCAGCAAAGTGTCTCTCCCGTGCTCTCTTTGGGCTTTAACTTGATGTGCTGCTTTAGATTTCCTTTCATCCAGTGGAAAAAGAAGGGGTTTTAGGATGAAGTTTCAGGATGGGGTTTTCATTCACAGAGGCCTCTCTTTTCTTAGTTTCTGCAGTCTTTGGCATCTGAGAGAGGAAGAGTGAGAGAAATCAAATGTGAGTCTTGGTCAGATGCTACTGGTGGCTGAGCCTGGAGGGGTGGTGGCCAGGTGACAGAGGGCAGGAGCAAGCTGAAGGCCTCTCCAGAGGAGCAGCTGCAGGGGGAGCTGCACCCAGGCAGAGGGGGAGTTGAGAGCCCCAAGTCAGAAGTCATACCTTCACGAAACCGATAGGCAGCCTGTGTTGGAGTTTGCAGGGGCCCCTGGGCTCCCCCAGCAGGGGGCTAGTGATGTCCCAGCTCAAAGCTGCTGTGAGCTTTTGCCAGATCCCAACTACCTCCTCCTCTGCAGCCACTTCCCCCTTGAGCCCCTCCATCAGAAGCCAAGTGATGGCTTGCCGACGCCTCCCGGGGAGGTGGGCACCTAGCACGCACCACGCGCGTTCCGAGACAGGCTGCTGCAGGAAGCAGGGGACCCGTGGCAGCCAAACACATCCCCTTTTCACCCTTGTCCCAGTCTTCTGAAAAGGAGGCCAGGCTTTGGAATGAGTCCTAGATTGGGAGAGCCCACAGGGGCCTATGAGTATCTCCAACTTCTTTTCTGCCCTGTGCAGAGGAGGAGCTGTGGCCCCAGGGGCTAAGGACCCCCGAAAGCCATGTGACCTGTGACTGAAAAGCCTGGGCTGAAAGCCAGGCTCAGGCCCTGTGCAAACCTGTGGTGGGGAGGGAGAGGATAGCCCCTGATCTGCAGGTGTGGGCAGGCAGTAGATACTGATGGTCACTTTTGGCCTCCCAGGAACAAGCCCAAAGGTGCTGAGGGAAGAGCCCGGGGAGGAGAAACCCCAAGGGGAATTTACAAAGGACAGCCTGGGTGTTATCAGGGACACTTCATTTTCCCTCAGGGACAACAAGGGTCTCTGAATGTTATCTCACACAGGATAGACCTTGGGGCATTTGTAGGAATAGTCTGAGTAGGTATAAGCTTCAGCAAAGTGTAAAGGGCACATGGAGAAGGATTCATGTTTGCTTTCTAGATTCTCATCCCTTCTTTCCCCAACTTTCCATAAGCGTAGAGCCTCTCATGGATTCCAGGGGTGTTCTGATGGGCCTGCAAATGGATAGATAGGAGAAGGAGTCCTGAGATTGTTTCCTGAGATGTTGTATAACGACACCATAGGATTCTTTTCTTTCAATCTGTCGTGGACCTGTCGGGGAGCTGGCAAGTCCTCGTAGTGACTTTGTGAACCATGGTTTTGATTGCCACAGGAAGCAAGAAACCTGAAATTCCTCAACCTCGATCAGGGAAGGGATCATGTTTTAGACACTGGGTTTCCAGGCAATATTCCTTCCTCATTGTATCGTGTATGATAGGGGCTGAGGAGAAGCTTGACCCACCAGCTGGGTCCCAGGTGAGGGTTCTGTGTCCACCTAGCTCAGATTTCCTGAACGTCCCAAGAGGAGAGTGCATGTGGCAGTGACTCATTGAGACCTCGGACCTGGGAGGAGGAGGCTTGGAATTGGAGAAGCAGGGAAGGAGGGCAAGGAAGCCAAGAAAGCGTGTGGTTTCTGGCAGAGCTCTAAGTGTTTGATGGGTGTAATAATGCTGCTCTGCTGAGGAGGGCCGTGGGGCCTGCTTCGCCATGGGCGTGGAGAGAGGGGAGAGGGAATCCCAGGACAGCCCCGGCAGGAACACAGCAGAGTTGAGCTGCATCCCGGTGATGGAGACCAAGGGCCGGCAGGGTGGCAGCCCCCATGCGAAACCGGGGAAGCACCAGCTGTGGGAATGGCCGAAGGAGGGAGAGCAAGTGAAGAGACAGTGTGTGTTTGGTCGGGGGTGTTGGGGGGGTGGAGCTCTAATCAGCAGGAGAACAGTAGGAGTCCATGCCCCAAGCGCCAAAGGCATGATTACCTCTGGGCCCTAAGCTTGAAGACCAGGGAATCTGCATGCCAGTCTCCACTGGCCAAACTGCAGTATTCTCTTGGGAATCTTCTGTTTCATGACACGGAGGGCTTTCATGTGGCCATGGATTTGACAGCCATGCTGTCTGTCCCTCGAGTCCTCACCAGCATCACGCTCCAGCTTGGGAGGGTTCTTCATGCACATGGAAGCATCCAAAGCCAGTTCTGCAAGGAAAAGCACATCGACAGGATCCGCTGTGATTCATGATCTTTCTGGACCTCCACCTCCATTGATGTCAAAGAAGGACAGTGGCCAGAATGAGAAAGGCCGTCTGACAGATCACAGGCCCGTGGACACAGTTTGATTACTTCCGGTTTTGGCTCTCTCTCTCATACTCAAGTAAGGCTCACTGGGCCAGGAGGCCAACAGGTTCCCAATGGACAAAAGTGAAAGCACGAGAAACGATCGGTAAAAAGAAACAGTTCTGGGAAAGAGAAGTTTCCACACACAAGGAAATTGTGCTGGAAAGAGGCTGTACTCTTGTCGAGAAGAGACTGTAGAGCGCAGCAAAGTCTAGGTTGCAGGGAAGCCTTTCGGGGTCAACCAGGGAAGAGCACACTGGGGAATGCATACAACATGCATCAACATGGCCAGCGTTTCATACCTGTGCACTACGTATAATATACACACCGAATAGACAACATGTGTGTGACCTAAGATAGAAATGTCTGTGTCTGTATGTATATATGTATGTATAAGGGAGTCAGTGATTAATGAGGGATTTGCGGACAGGCCCAGAGCATTCTACCCCCGCTCTGCTCAGCTGCATCGAGTAAAAGAAAAGACACGGAATCCAAAAGAACGAGAAAAGCAGTGGTGAGAAACAGGTGACCATGGACATGTTCCATGGGGGAGTCGGTGGGAACAAGTCAGAGTAAAAGCATCTGCCCCAGCGTGTAATTGTGTATTCACCCCCAGCTGATAGGATGAAACCTAATCCCCCAGTGTGATGGTATGATGGGGTGAGCCTTTGGGAGGCAGCTCCTCCCCTAGAAGGGATTCGCGCCCTATAAAAGAGACCTCACAGGGTTCCGTCGCCTCTCTGCACTGTGAGGACAGAGCCAGAAGGCAGCCACCTCTGAGCCAGGAAGGCAGTGTCACCAGGCCCCGAATGTGTCCCTGTTTGATGGTGGTTCTGGCGCGCCTCCGGAACGGTGAGATACCGATTTCTGTTGTTGTTGTTGTTGTTGTTGTTTTTTTTAAAGATTTTATTTATTTATTTGACAGAGAGAAATCACAAGTAGATGGAGAGGCAGGCAGAGAGAGAGAGCGGGAGGCAGGCTCCCTGCTGAGCAGAGAGCCCGATGCGGGACTCGATCCCAGGACCCTGAGATCATGACCTGAGCCGAAGGCAGGGGCTTAACCCACTGAGCCACCCAGGCGCCCCCGATTTCTGTTGTTAAGAAGTCAGCCTGTCTGAGGCATTTTTGTTATTATAAGCAGAGCGGACCAAGGAGCTGGCATGGAGCTTTTTTTCTTGCTCAGGCCTCCATGGGACGTGAGTCACAGAGAGAGGGAGGGGGCCAGCGGGTCGGGGCAGGACGGTGGGCGCCAAGGAGAAGTGACAGGCCGCAGGGAGAAGACAGTAAGGAGGGTGAGTGCTAAGGCCCTGGTCCGCGCTGGGCTTCCCCGAGCACTCACTGAGCTCTTTCTCCAGGGCCCTCCCTGGTGCCACAGTGCTGCTACTGATGTGGCCTCCCCCTGGGAACGGCATCTCCTCAATTCTCAGGGAGGTCAGCTCCTGACCGAGGAGCCCCAAGGCACCCCAGGCTCCAGGAAGGGACTCTGAGTGCTGGTGGGGAAGGAAGACAGGATGCAGAGGAGGGTGGAAACGCTCAGTCTTCAGGACATCTGAGCAGAGGTGGATCCTGAGGAGCAGGAGGCTGGGCATGAGGCCCCGGAGATGAAGGGAGCAGATGGACTAGATGGAGGACCCGAAGAGAGAGTGACCTGTATACTTCATGGGGTAAAGTGGACCCTTCTCAGCTTAGAAAAGGAAAAAACAAAAATCAGTAGTACGCGGTGTTGCGAGGCCAGTATTTCTACAGTGTCTGTGAGCACCGAACAGGGTAGATGGGCTTGACGATGCTGAAGGAGAGAAAACTGGGCGCATGAGCCTTTCTGAGAAAGGCAGGCAGGATGGGGTCCGGGGATAGTAGATCTGCCTAAAACTGCTCTTCCCCACATGAAACAATGCCCTGACACCATTTCCAAGAGTTGAAACCCCACAGGCATCTGAGGATTCGATGTGACAAATTCATACATATTGTCATGCAATTTTGTTGCATCAGGGCCCCTATGAATTGTATTTCATGTTCCCAAGAACAATGAGACGGAGACCCCATTTTTTGTGGTTTTCAGTAAGCGGACTGAAGGGAAAATGCATGAGAAGAGGCGGAAGTTGGCCAGTTATACAGCCAGGAAGTGGCAAGGCCAGTACCTGGTTCAGAGCTGATACTGAACACCAGGCTCTTGCTCACCTTGCTGTATTGCAGCATCGTGGGGGCTCAACCTCATCCCATTGCTACCTGTAGCCACAAGTCTGTGATGACCAACACAGGGCCTAGAGCTTCCTAGTCACCTTCCCTCTCACCTCGGAGCAGTGGCGGTTGGTCCCCAGAACCCATGTTGGTGCCCAGGCTCCCGATGGCAGAGGAGAGGCTGAGCCTGGCTCTGTTGTCACCACGGTCCAAATGCTGGTCCAGCTGCAGTTGCAGGGAATCAGCCACCGGGGTGCTTGGCTGTGTCTGTGCCCCGGAACTTTGCACCTGTGCTCTTGGGAAAGTCAAGTTTCCACTGGATGGCCCTTGGTGACAGGGAGACTGCATCGGAGCTGAAGCGAGAAGAGATTTCAATGGGATCCATCCCAGGGCTCCTTAGCTGAGTGCTCTCAGAACACCCATGTCTGATGCCCCCGCCCCTCTGTGAGACCACCCTGGGAGCAGGTACAAAGGCAGGCATCATGGCTATGAAGGAGATGTCCCCATTGTCTCTGAGCCTGTGGATGCTGTGTTGGCAGGTGACCAGGCTGCAGAGTCCCTGAGGTGAAAATCACCCCCTGACTCCGCAGGGCCTTCGGATGGGCCCAGTAGCTCATGCCTATCATTCTGTTCATAGTAACCTTGGTGTGAGAGCCTAGAGAGAAGTTCCTGGAGAGTTCTCAGGGCTTGGGAGAAGGAGTTGTCCATGTGTAGTGGCAACAAAGAACGGGGGAAGAAGTTCAGCCTCGAGGCTTCAGGTACCCCTAGAAGAGGGAGTTGCGGAAAGGTAGCACGGGCCAACTTATGGGGCCTTTTCCCAGCTCTGAAGCCTTTTGAAGCTTCTCATCTGCAATTTCTGTCTGCCCTTCCGTCCGTCCACTCATCTGGATTCTATTGCCCCTTGGAGAATGCTAAATAACCGTGTGTTTCATTTGTGCCTCCCAAATTGCTGTAATGCTGAGGATGCCTGGTCTCTTTGGCCCTCGGGGAGGACGGGGAAACTCGGGAGAAGGTAGTCCTAGGGCGGAAAGGCTGTTACTGTCCACGTAAGGTTGAGGGACAAAACATTTCTTAGGCAGTTTCACTGTACCATATTGATCCAATAAGGAACATCATGGACTCCTTGCTGGCCCTAGCACATGTTTTGTTCAGCAGAGAAAGTCTCCTAACAGGGCCAATTTTTCTCCCAGAAGGGAGGTCCAGAAAATAGCCTGAGCGGGAAGAGACGGGAAGTGGATTTTGGCCTGCGCCCCTGTGTGAGCGTGGCCGGAAGGGGGTCACACTCAGCAGGCTCCACGTTTCTGAAGATCCTGGAGAGGGAAACAACTCTTTGCTTTGCCCCTGAATGATGCCCGTAGCCACGTAAGGTGCACAGGCTGCTGCTCATTTAGAGGGCATTATGCCACCAAGAGTGGACACGTGACAGAAACCGTATCCAAGCTGGGAAAATATCACTGATGCTGCACAGAGGGTGAAAAGCCCACCATCCACGGGGGAGGAAAAGCGGGACTAGAGCTTTGGCTTCACTGAATCCATGGGACAGGGGACAGACAGGACTGGGTGCTCAGGATCTTCCATGTAAATGCTCCAGAGGAAGGCCAACACCCGGGGAGAATGAAATTTGAGCTCAGCAGAAACAGCACAGACGCTGCCCATAGGGAGCAGCCGCATAGCAGTGTGGAGACCAGAGAGCTTGCAAGAAGATACACAGGACGTACAAGTGGCCATAGAATTTCTTGGGTCTAAAAAGTCTCTTCTTGGAAATAAGAGGCCTGTTACCAAGATGCCTCCAGGTGAGAGAGCGGTGGCTGAGGTTTTGTCCCTTTCTCTCCATTTCTCCTCTCTCACCTTCCTCAGTGCAGCCAGCTCGGTGCTTTGCCGGTGGGACACCCGAGAGCCGAGACCCGATGGAGTTCCTTAGTCCTACGGCAACTGAGATGAAGGACTGCTACAGGACAGACAGGGTCCTCACAAGACCAGTCATCTCTGGGTCTGCCCCAGGAGTCAAGAACTGGGATGGAAACTCTAAGCCACCCTATAGGTCACTGCTAACATGGGGAGGATGCTAACATACTTGTCTTTGGTTTTCCCATCCTCAGCTAACAGAGGGCAAATTCCCACTTCACCTTTCACGGACTGTGGTCAGAATGAAATTTGTGTTGTCACTGGAAATGGGGCAGAGAGCATCTGGAGAGGCTTTGCATTTCTCAGAAGGAGAACACAGAGCTATGGCTTTGGGGACCAAGACTTGGCAGGACTTACTGTATTTCCGCAGTTGGTTGGCCAGGGAGTAGGCCGTCGCTTCGGATACAAGGAATTTTTCCTTGAGGTCTAGGAAGTCCTGGGTGGATTTTTCCAGCTGTGACCGAAGCTGCCAGTTGACTTCCTGGAGGCTGCTTTCTGCCCCTGCCTTGGACAGAGGGCCAGGATGGGCTGCCATGGCGACCCGTGGCAGTAGAGATAGAACTGGGGACCAAAAAGCAGAAACCCAGACTCACGGTGGGTTAAAAACCAGTGACGCCAAGTTGGTTTAATCAGGACTGAGGGGTGAGGTTACAGGAATCCTTTACTTACTGTTGGGAACAATTGGAGCAACAGCCCACAGTACTTGAGAGACAACCAAGGTTCAAGATGCCAGAGGTGGGAGCCAAAGGCACTGCTCGTATCTCCGACTCCAACAGGAATGACTGAGGGAGCACCCAGAATGCCAGCTACTGGTCTGCACCAGCACTAACTGAATAGAATGTCCAGGGTGTCAGTGGAACCTGGGGAGCCCCTGCCTTCCAGTTGCCGAGGGGCCATGCTGATAAACAAGGCTGCCTGGTCTCCCGTGAAGGTGACCGCTGATGGGGCCCACCCCTCAGTGGTCACTGTCAGTCGTTGTCTACCCTTGTGCTGATTCCACAGTTTCCCTCTCTTTCCAAAACAGTGTCTCAGCATAGTGCTCATTATTCGTTCCCTTATGTGTGTAGAATAACGTCAGGCAGAAATAGCGTCCCACGGAGTTTTCTTTGTTCTTTTTCTTTCTCTTTAATTCTTGGAGAGAGAAGGGGGGCATGGGTAGAGGGAGAGTATGTGATAAGGGGCTCGGTGTCAGAACCCGTGAGACCTTGACCCGATCCTAAACCAAGAGTCAGATGCTCAACCAAAGGAACTACTCAGGCGCCCTTCGCAACAGGTGTTCTTAGGGGCTCTCCTGAACTCATCCCACTTCTCAACAGCGGTTCAACAGATCTTAAGGCTTTTCTAGTGAGGGAAATGTCTGAAGTCAAAGCCTATCTGGATGTTCTTCTCCAGGTCTTCTCTAGGTTTTTTTCTCTAGCCATTAAAATACAAGAGAAACATGCTAGCAGTTTAGCCATCTTTAGTTGCTTTGTATTTGAAAAGGTTTTCAAAGTATTCGGCCTTCCTCCATTTACAATACTTTCTTAGCATGTATGTAGTAAATAAAGCTTTTTTTTACAGCAAAAACTAAACAAAAGAAAGCAGAAAACAACGATGAAAGAGCCCCAGACAGATGAAAATAAAAAGCCCCCAGGAAAACAGCAAACAGAACCCAGACTTAGTGTATGCAATGAATCTTGCAAACTGTTTCTGGGGCCCCTGGGGGCTCATCTGGTTAAGCGACTGCTTTTGGCTCTGGTGGTGATCCCAGAGGCCCGGGACCAAGTGAGGCATCAGGCTCCCAGCTCCATGGGGAGTCCGCTTCTCCCTCTGGCCTTCTCCCCTCTCGTGCTCTTTCTCACTGTCTGTGGCACGCTCCGCTCCCCTCCAATACATAAATAGATAAAGTCTTACAAAAGGAGGAAAAGAAAGGGAAGAAAACGGTTTCCTGTCCCAAGTCTGTCAGTATTCTTCTTACTGCAAGTCTGTGTTAGGTAGACTTGTTTTCCCATTAGGTGCACATTTCATTTCCGTTTCCTTAGCTATTTACCTAAGAGTGGGATTGCTGCGTCATACGGGACCCTGTGTTTAACTTTTTGAGCAACTGCCAGCCTCTTTTCCAAAGCAGAACAGGGACACCCTTTTACATTCCCACCAGGAATATGTAAGAATTCCATTTCTCTACAAGCTTCCCGACACATGTATTGATTGTCTCTTTGCTTGAAGTCATGGTAGTGGGGCTGACGTGGGATCTCACTGTGCTTTAGATGTGTATTTCCCTAGGGACTAATGAAATTGAGCATCTTTTCCTGTGTTCATTGTTGCAATGGTATTGTCCTTTTGAGAAAGTCTACTCAAGCTCCGTTCCCCATTCCTATATTGGCTGTCTTTTTACCAACTGCTGAGTTATAGGAGGGTTCTTTACATGCATTGTAGATAGCAGACCCCACTTTTCACTTCACTTCCTCGATAGTGACCCTTGAACCAAAAAGCTTTTAAGATGATGAATTCTAGTTTATCTGTTTATTTTTGGGTTGCTGGTGTGGTTTTGCAACCAGCTTCCAACCCCAAATCATGAAGATGTAGAAGTCTGTGTTCCTCAAAACATGGCTTTTGAAAGAGAGCTTGCCTGCATTTTAGTAGTTGCTGGACATTATTTAGTAATGCCTGTTGAGTGTTGATTGATATTTCTCTCAATGGATAGTCTTGCGCCTGTTTTCCCACCTGTGGAGCGTGCCAAGGCCTGTAACAGAGATTTTGGAAATGATATCTGTGAACATCCTGGCTTAGATTCAGGGGTGAATCCTGGTTCTGCAGTGGAGCTGGTCTTAAACTCAAGCACATTTGTACAAATTGCTCAGGCCGTTTCGAGCTGAGTCGTTGTTGATCTTTCTGAGGAACACTTGTGTGCTAGTCCAGATCGTGTAGGGCCAGAGTGGACTTTCTCAGTGGCCTCCACACGGAGAAGACTGCCAGGATTGGACCTCGTCAAGACTTTCATCTCGGGTCTACTGGAATGGAAAGTAGACCTGCTTCAGGGTTTTGGGAACGTTGTTCCATGCAAGTTGGTTCCTCTCCTTTTTTTTTTTTTTTTTTTTCTTTAATGTGTACATGATTTCTTTCTAGAAAAGGGGAAAGGATATTTATTTCCAAACAGCCTGTCTGTTCTTTGTCAGTGGTGTGTCTGTGCTTTTGAAAACGTGTCAAGGAGAATTCCAGGTCAACTATCTTCTATGCAAAAAGTATAGTTCCTGTACAGTATCAGGTGATCATACTTAATATTAGGAACTATCTTGTAACTCAGATGGTATCGTTTCCTGATGAGAAAAAAAAAATACAAAGAACACCAAGCTTCCCAAGATCTTTGTCCCAGGTCCCAGGTCACAGCTGTAGTGAAGTGAGGAGCGAGCATTCGAAACCTTTTCTGGAGGCACCTGTTTGGCTCAGACAGATCAGCATGCAAGTCTTAATCCCTGTTCAAGTCTGGATTTCAGGACTGGAACCCCATGTTGGGTCCTGCTTAAAAAAAAAAAAAAAAGAAAAAAAGTAAAAGAAAAGAAAAAAAAAAGAAACCAGTGTAGCTGGTATCCCATTGGGTTTTCCTATGCTTATGAAGCAATTACCATATGCTATGGTATCTCGTTGTATACTGATTTCTTTCCTTCACGGCTAAAGAGTTGTGTCTCTTCGTGGGCTAGTATTAGAACCAGTGGTACGTCTTGTTTTGTGAAGTTTCATTTCGAGTCTTTTGGCCATTTCTTTTATTCTTTTGATGATCTCCTCAGACTAGATGATACCCAATTCTGGAAAAAAGTCCTTTGTCAGAGAGAAACATGCTTCTATACTGGGCCTTCCATTTATATTCTCTTGAGGTTGAGATGAAGATAAATAAATTCATTTTCGTATCCCCAGAAATGATGCATTGCCTCTTTTGACCTTGCAAATCATATGGTTGATTTTGGGGGGAAATATCAAAACCACTTATTGAGTTTCAGGGTATGAAAGGTTGTTTTTGTATTTTAAAGTGTTTCTACAGGGACGCTGAGATATAATTTCCATGCAGTAAAGTGTATGTAATTAAAGTCCTACGTCTATTAAGTTTGAGCATATATATGCATCACCCCGGTAGTGGAGGCATCTATCGCCCCCACAAGTTTCCTTGTCCTTCTAGCATTTCCTCCCTCCCATTTGCACGTCAGGAAAGCATTGATTGGCTTTCTGTTACAGTAGAATTATTTGCAATTTCTAAGGTTTTCTCTTAACACCATCGTATGCTATGTAAATTATTTTGTTTTGATGTTTTCTGGCTCTGAGGTATTATCAGAGCAAAAGAACATGTCTTCCCATAGTGTTATGTAAGCGACGAGATTACTCTGCGAAACCGCATAGTATTCCATGAGCTGGATATGTCACAATTTGTGGTGGTCATTCCTCTGTGGATGAAGATGAATGACAATTAGAAATAGTCAGTAGCTTTTTGGGAATGTACCGTTTCTTTTTTCATTTGAGTGGAATGGGGGTGGTCTATGGTAGGTATAGGTTTAATATTTTGAAGAATTTCTGGACTGTTAGGGTGCCTGGGTGACTGAGTGAGTTAAGCATCTGACATGGATTCTGGCTCAAGTCATGATCTCATTGGTGGCGAGACAGAGCCCCAGGTAGGGCTCTATGGTCAGTGGGAGTCTACTTGAGCTTCTGTGCCTCTCCCTCTCTCTCTGCCCCTCCCTCCACTCACTTTTAGTCGCTCAGTCTTTAGTCAATCAAAGATACAAAAAAATAAGAATTTCCAAACTATTTCTGCAGTGGTTGTAGAATTTAAAATTCCCATGCGCAGTGTATGAGAAATCATAGCAAGGAGGTGACTTTGCTCCTTGCTATGACTCCTTGCTATGGCTCAGAATGGAGATTCCATTCATTTTTGCCATTTTCATTGACAGATAGTGGTTTAAATTTCCATTTTCCTAATAACTAATGATGTAGGTCGTGCGCTATTCTTCCATTTCTTCCATGTGTATTCTTTGCTAAAGTGTTTTTACAAATCTTTGAATCCATTTTATTGTATGTCCTTTTTGAAAGGTTTTATTTATTTATTTGCAAGAGAGGGAAGGGGAGCAAGAGCAGGGCTGTTGGGTAGGGTGAGGAGGCCAGAGGGAGAGGAGAAGCACACACCCTGCTCAGCGGGAAGAGTGATGGAGGGGTCGGGGGTTAGACCCCACGACCCTGAGATGGTGACCTGAGCCAGAGGCAGCCACTTCACCAACTGAGGCACCCAGGCCCTTTTCTTTGATCCGTTTAAAATTGGATTGTTTGTCTTCTTCCTATTGACTTTCTTTTTTAAAAAAAATTAATTAATTTATTTTCAGCATAACCGTATTCATTATTTTTTCACCACACCCAGTGTTCCATGCTATCCGTGCCCTCTATAATACCCACCATCTTGTACCCCGACCTCCCATGCCCCCTGCCCCTTTAAACCCCTCAGATTGTTTTTTAGAGTCCGTAGTCTCTCATGATTCACCTTCCCTTCCAATTTACCCCAACTCCCTTCTCCTCTCTAACTCCCCATGTCCTCCATGCTTTTTGTTATGCTCCACAAATAAGTGAAAAACCATATGATAATTGACTCTCTTTGCTTGACTTTTTTCACTCAGACTATGAGCGTTCATTCAGTGTTCTCTTAGGAGACCTTCAGCAGGTATGGAAATTACACCTAGTTTCTCTCTATGTGTGACATGGCTTGGGTTCTCTCACCAATGTCTTCTGAAACACCAATGTTTAAAATTGTGATACAGTCCAGTTGATCAATTTGTTCTTTCATTAGTGAGAATTTTGGTATCATATCTAAGAAAACAATGGCCAGGACCTCCTGGGTGACTCAGTTGGTGAAGTGTCTGCCTTTGGCTCAGGACATGATTCCAGGGTCTGGGAACCAGCCCTGCATTGGGCTCCTTGTTCAGCAGGGAGCTTGCTCTTCCCTTTCCCAGTGCTTCTACCCTGTTTGTGCTCTCTCACTCTGCTCCATAAATAAATAAAATCTTAAAAAAAAAAAAGAAGAAAAAAGGAATAGAAATGCTTCTCAGCAACATCTGGCATTGTCTTTTGTACAGAATCACACTCATTCGTGCAAAATGGTCCCTGGTTTGGCAAACATTGCCCTGCAGACTAGTCACATTGATGACCGTTTTATGGGCTTATGAACCGTGCATGTGTCTTCTTTGGGAACATGTGTATCCGAGTCTTATGCTCGCTTTGTATTAGCAGCGTGTTCCTTCTGCCCATTCAGTGAGTTCAAAGTACCCTTATGTCTTGCGTATGGGAGTCCTCATTGGGTATTTATCTGCAAATATTGTCTCTTTATCAGTGTCTTCTCTGTTCCTTTTCTCAGTGGTAATGTTGGATGCAGCAAGGTTGTTCATCTTAAGTTTTCTTGTTACATATTTTACTCTTGCTCCAGTGACAGAACTCTTCACTAAATGCAAAGTCCTGACCATTTTCTGTTGCGTAATCATCTTGAATGATTGCTATGGCTCTTCTCCTTAAGTCTGTGGCCATTTTGAGTTCATGGCTGCGAAAGGGGTGGTTTTCAACAACCACTGTAGGGGAAGTTTGTCCTGATAGGGGCAAGAGAACCGTGAGGTAGCTTGTGGTCCTGAGTTAGTCTCCCCCAGGCCAGGAAAGGGGATGTCACCCTCCTGTACCTCTTCATGGGCATCTGAGTGCCTTTGGGGAGGAGAGTTAGGTGGTCCTAGTGGTCATATTCGGCACTTACACCCCATTCTCTCAGACTGGGTAACTGGGTACAAAGTAGCTCCAGGAGCCCGGGGCGTCCTAGTCAGAGGTGTCTTTAGGAGCACAGACACACTGAGAGCCAGAGAGGATTACATGGAAAGGATAAAAGAGAACCCCGGGGATGTGGTATGGTTTACTATAGGGTCTTCCTTCAGTGGGGTGGGAAATAGGACTCCCACACACCAGCAACTCAGGAAACATGCCCAGAGGAAGTAGGGCAGATGGAAGGCAATTCCCAGAGTTTGATCTATTTTTGCCAACATGAAAATCATGATATGTGCCTGGGTATCAAATGTGTATGAAAGGACACATGGCGGGCTCAACTCTTCACCTCAGAGACCTCACGTTGGTGATGGAGACTAGCTAAAAAACAAAAACAAAGACACACACAGAAAAATCAAAACACAAAAAAAACAAATAAAAGAAATAAATAGGTGCGTGCATCAGGAATCCAGAAATACCCCCGTGCCCCCCTCCCCTCCCAGGAAGGAAAGGATGTGGTCAGGATGATGGGAGGCTCAGTTACTAAAGCGGCTGCCTTTAGCTCAGGTCATGATTGCAGGATCCTGGGATCAAGCCTCACATGGAGACCTTCCTTGGCAGAGAGCCTGCTTCTCTCTCTCTCCCTCGGCCTGACACTCTGCTTACTTGTGCTATCTGTCTGCCAAAAAAGTAAATAAAACCTTTTAAAAAATAAAGACAGGAAGGAAGGAAGGAAGGAAGGAAGAAAGACAGTCAGACAGACAGAAAGAAAGAACAAAAGAAAGAATGAAAGAACGAAAGAACGAAAGAAAGAAAGAATGGGGAAGCTTGGTCCTTGCAGTTCAAGAGCCATTCTGAGCCTGTGGGGAATCCTAATTATTGGTCTGTATTTCACAAGAGAAACCCAGAGACCCTACCATTTTAGTATTTGCTGGGTTTTCCATGTGCACTCAGAAGTGCACTGGCTGAATAAAGTTGGCACACTAAGAACAGAAGGAGACCAAGAAACAGAATGTTCCCTGGATGCACCACATTATTGTCTGCCCTCACTGCAGTCTCACTGGAAATGGGAAAGGGCAATTGAAATCCCTGGTATTCAACACAGGTTTGGAAAAAAAAAAATGGAAGGTTTGGGTTCACAGTTTAAATTACTGTATTCTCAGTTTGAATCTGAAGGCAAGTGCAAACCCTGTTGAACATTTTCTGACTTCTGTGGTGGAGATAAGGGCTAACACAGAAAACAGCTCTACACATCAGAGTAACTTTGGTAACTTAGTATCTTTCCATTGACATGGTTTTCTTTCAATCTTCTGATCCCATGGTCTCCTGCTTGAGTCTACACATATTTGTGCAACGAAGATGATGTCAATACCATACGTAAAATCTGTACCCCCGACTGTCACAGTGCTCATACCTAATGGTACATCGGGTCCATTTCTAAGTGCCTGTAGCTACGTTATGGCTGACTCCACAAAGGCAGCCCATTGTACCATGTGTAGACTTCTCTCTGGCCCCACCTCCAGGGTCAGCAGTACCTCAGAGCTGTCTCCATTCCTGCGGAAGGATGTAGGTCAGGTAGAGAAATGGAGGGTGGTCTAGGCAACAGGAACAGGAAAGTAGGCCCCTAAGCTGGTTGATTCCAGAGAGGACAATTGCATTGTTGTTGGTTTTGTTTAGAAGTTTTTATTTATTTTTTCATTTCCTTTCAGTGTTCCAAAATTCATTGTTTATGTACCACACCCGGTGCTTCATGCAATACGTAGCCTCCATAATACCCACCGCCAGGCTCACCCAGTGTTTTTAAAAAGCATGTAATTTCCTTATTTGAGAGAGAGTGCTTGAGAGAGCAGGAGTGGTGGCCAGGGGGAGGGTGGGTGAGAAGGACAAGCAGAGTCACCACTGAGCAGGGAGCTCGACATGGGACCTATCCGAGGACCCTGGGATCCTGACCTGAGCCAGAGATTGAACTTAAACAAATGAGCCTCCCAGGTATCACTTGAAATAATTAAAAAAAAATTTGCTGCACTTAACATGCAGCATGTATTAGTTTCATGTCAAATGTTGGTGTTGATTTTTATGTCTTCTTTTTTAAGATCTTCTTTCCTCCTTTCTTTCTTTCTTTCTTTCTTTTTCTCTTTCTTTCTTTGCTTATTGTGTATAAGAAGGTTGCTGGGCATTGGGAGAGGGAGAAAGAAGGCAGATAGAAAGAAAGAGTAAGAGAAGGAAAGGAAGAAGGAAGGAAGGAGGGAAGGGAGGATGGAAGGAAAAAAAGAAAGGGAGAAAGAGAAGGGAGAGAGGGAGGAAGAGAGAAAATGAAAAGCTAAGAATGGAAGGAAGGAGGAAGGGAGAGGGGAAGTATGGTGGAAGGGAGAAACAGAAAGAAAAGGACAGAAAGAGAGAGAGAGAGAAAGAGAAAGAAAGAGAGAAAGAAGAAAGAGGAAGTACCCAGGTCAGTTTTCCTTGTGAACATCTAGTGAAGATCCTGTTCAGACAACCCGGAAGCTAGTGAGCCCTGGGAAGGCCCCTCTCTGGCATGCGCTCAAGAGGGTGTATCTGATGTGTGTAGAACTATTTAAGGAACCAAATTTAGAATCCATTGATTAATACGGCCGCATTTCCTAGAAGTGGTCACATCAGCTGTGCAAGCATGGCCATGGGAAATCACCCCCAAAGAGCTCCATGGTGTGCACCTGGGTGGCTCAGTGGTTAAGTGTCTGCTTTTGGTTCAGGTCAGGATCTCAGGGTCCTGGGATCGAGCCCCACATCAGCCTCCCTGCTTAGTGGAATGCCTGCTTCTCCTTCTGCCATGCCTCCTGCTTGTGTTCCCTCTCTCGCTGTGTGTCTTTTTCTGTCAAATACATAAACAAAAGTTAAAAGAAGAAAACTCAGAGATAATACATTCTTGTCTGGGTCAGAGCGTGTCATCCTGTGGGAAGCAGGTTCCTGCAGTTAGTGTTGCCGGGATCTCAGGTGCTTTGCTGGTACCTCAGAATTTGACCCTTGAAAATGTGAGTAAACTTGATATTGCGTATGATTTATGATTTGGGGGACCGGTTTAGGAATACACCCCTTTATGTCATTCCCATATTTGTTGGATGTGTTCTTATGGAATGCTCTGAAGTTCTTGCAGTAATTTGCATCGGCCACAGTTAAAGCAGGATAATGTGTGCACAGAGTGACTGGTGGATCATGGATTTTGGGGCCGTGATGGCCAAATCTGTTGCTGAGGTAGCTTCCAAAACCATGTATCATGCCTTTGCATGTGCCTATTTGCAACTGGAAAAGCCCCAAGGCATATTGGCCTGCTCCTTTGTGGACCTTGCCATCAATTCCCTGGAGGTTCAGGAGCATAAGAGCTCTCAATCTCTTCTTTAAGTTTTGATTTATGTAGTTGACAGTGACAGAGAGAGAGAGAATTGAAGGAGGGGAGCAGCAAGGGAGAGGGAGAAGCAGGCTCCGTGCTGAGCAGGGAGCACAATGCAGGGCTCGATCCCAGGACCCAGGGGTCATGATGTCAGCTGAGGCCAGACGCTTAACTGACTGAGCCGCACAGGCACCCCCTCAGCTCTTACTAAATCCCAAACCTCATCTTTCGTAACTCAGTATCTTGTTTGGTACAATTTCCACAGGCAGGGTCTGCAACTCAGGGGCACTTCTTGGAAAGCAGCAGAGGGAACAGGGTCTGGTGCTCTCACAGGAGAAATGACTCCTAATCAGCAGACAGATCTGTCACCTGAAAATAAGGCAGAGCGCGCACAGATGTGAGAACCACCAGATAAGGAGATGAAACCATTTATTTTAATAGTTTTCCATCACTTGAAAATGAAAAATAGATCAATGGAAAATATGAACAAGGCCCTATGTATCTTTAAGAGAGGAAAACGACGATGTGTGAAAGGCAGTGTACTGCAAGCGATTGACAGCATTAGAAGATGCAGAGTAAGACTATTGATAGGACCGTATTGACTCTGTAGGTCTCTCTGTAGTATTGCAGTAGGAACTACAGTAAATCATCCATACATGCACACAGGGGCTTTTCCCATGAGGTCTTTACTCGCCTACAGCAGTGTTTTATACTTTTCAGCAAACAAGTCTTACTTCTCCTACAATGAACTGATGCCTGAATATTTTACTGTTTTTGGTGCTACTGTAAGTGGCATTGCTTTCTTAATTTCCTGCTCAGTTTGTTCCGTGGTTGTGCATAGAAACACAAGTGGTTTTTGTATAGCTGCTACCCTGCAACCTTATGGAATGTGTGTATGGACTCTAATATGCTTGTGTGTGGATGCTTTGAAAATTTTCTGTATTTAAGCATGTCCTTTGTAAGTAGAGATGCAGGTTGACCCTTGAAGAATTGCAGGGTTAAGGGTGCTGACCCTCAAAGAGAAAAGCTCTGTGTTTAAGTTTTGACATGCCATGACTGAGGTAGTAAGAGTCACCTCTTACTACCTTACTGAAGACGTAAGGAGATGATTACGTGCTCTTGTGCAAGTCTGTGGACTCTAGACTGTATCCATCAAACAAAGTCAGCAAGAGGAAAGAAATGTTATAAGGACAATCATAAGGAAGAGAACACATTTTTAGAGTAGTATGCTTAGTTGAAAAAAAATGCACCTGTACGTGCACCTGTACTTGCGGTTCCAACCTGCGGTGTAAAAGGTCAACTGTGGTTTTGTTCCTTCCTTCCCACAAGTCTTTTTTCTCACTTTCCATTTTGAAAGATATTCTGGCCGAGTCTAGAATTCTGTCCCTCTGCCTGGGGACACGCCTGCATTTTGCCCGCAGGGAAGAGCAGCGACAGATGCGAGGTCCCCTCAGGCCTGGAGTCTTGGATCAGCACTCATAGGGATAGAAAGAGTAGCGGGAGCCCTTGCTCTTTGCACACCGACTCCTACTGGAAGGAACGCAGTGTCCCCAGAGGCCCCTGTACAGAATGCTCAGGGCTTTGGAGCTGCCCCAAGCAAGAGGCCAGAGGCCATCTCTCCCTCTCACTTTCCCAACTTCTCTTCTCTCTTGCCTTCCACACTCCATGTTGCCAACTCATCCCCCCCATCCTCCTGCTCCTTGTCAGCATTCCAAGGACATGCCTCTCCCTGCCACCAGCATCCCAGGCTGAGGCTGTGGAGCTCTTCTGGGTGGGGAGCTCAGTGCTGTTCCAAGACTTGCCCTCTCGCTGTTTCTCCCATGCTTGCTTGAATCTAAATCAGCTGCCTGTCCCAGACTTCTAAACGTTTTTGCCAACAAGAAAATAGTGGATGGGCATCTGGGTGGCTCAGTGGGTTAAGCCTCTGCCTTCGGCTCAGGTCATGATGTCCGGGTCCTGGGATCGAGTACCACATCAGGCTCTGTGCTCGGCAGGGAGCCTACTTCCTCCTCCTCTCTCTCTCTCTCTCTGCCTGCCTCTCTGCCTACTTGTGATCTCTGTCTCTCAAATAAACAAATAAAATCTTTTAAAAAAAGAAGAGTAAAAAGAAAATAGTGGAGGTTGTGTGTGTGCTTGTGCGTGTGTCTGCGTGTTGCCTTGGAAATCATAAGGTGCTGGATCAGGAATCTGGAGTTCCTCCCTCAGGAATGGATAGGGGAATGATCTTGGTCCTTGCAGATCAAGAGCCATTCTGAGCCCTGAGAGAATTCTAAATGTTGGCTGACACTTCCCAAGATCAACCCAGACGGCCTATACTTTGGGCATTTGTTGGGGTTCCTGTGTGTGGTCAGAAGTCCCCTGGCCAACCAAAGGTGGCACACTAAGTACAGAAGTAGACCAAGAAGGAGAATATTCCCTGGAAGACCACATTACTCTCCTCCCTTACGGCAGTCTCTCTCTGAAAATGGGAAGGGGCACTCAAAAGACCTTGCATTCAGTAGAGGATGGGGAGAAAAAAGTGTATCGTTGGGGTAACAGTTCAAGTTACTGTATCCTTAGACTCTATGTGAGGCCATGTGGAAACGCTACTGAACAGTTTCGTGGGCTATGCCCAAGGGTAGGAGGGGTTAATGGAGACTGCGCTTACACAACTCAGTGTAATTGAGCACCGTAATATCTTTTCCTCTTCACATGGTTTTTCTTCCATTTTGTCTGAGGCCAGGCATGAATCTAAACATATGTGTAAGAAGTTCATATCAGAAAAGGTGTACAAAGCCCACAAGCCTTAATTGGGCGGTACTATATCCTCATGGTGCTCTAGGCGGTCTTCAGACTGTACGTAGCCACATCATGGCTGACTGTGAATGCAGTCCCTTTCTGGGTATGTGTGTTCTTGGTGTAGGCTCTCCCCCGCCCCAGCCCACAGGTTAAGCGGTCCCTCTGAGCTGGGTGTGTCTCTGGGGGAAGCATGTTGTTCCAGTAGGTAAGAAGGGGAAATGGGGGGATGGGGATCCAGCAACAAGAAAGCATGCTCATAAGTGGGTGGGTTGTAGAAAGAAAGGAGCATGCTATTTCCTCTAACAATATGCATAGCTCTCTGTCAGAAATCTGGCCCTGATGAAAGAGCAATGCTGGGAGAAACCGGTGTACCCTTTGTCAGGAAATACTTGAATTCCTGCTGATCTATCCGCTGTGCCTAAAAACTCCCCCTAGACAACTTGGGGAAGAGAGGAGAAACTGTGTTCCTTTTAGGTGTTATGATTTCCCTTCAGCGGGGTTGGCCAGGGAAAGAAATCTATTCAGGGTGAGAATCTGGGAGAAGATACTTTCAAACGATATATCCGATGAAGGGCTAGTATCCATAATCTAGAAAGAACTTATCAAACTCAACAGCCAAAGGACAAATAATCCCATCAAGGAATGGGCAGAGGATGTGAACAGACTTTTCTCAAAGTGGACATCCAGATGGCCATCAGGCACATGCTTAAGGGCTCCACGTCACTCAGCATCAGGGAAACTCAAATCCAAGCCAGAATGTGATCCACCTCACACCAGTCAGAATGGCTAAAAAAGAAACAAGTCAGGAAATGATGGATGCTGGCCAGGATGTGGAGAACGGGGCACCCTCCCACGGGTTTGGTGAGAATGCAATCTGGTGCAGCCACTCTGGAAAACAGCATGGAGGTTCTTCAAAAAGTTGAAAATAGAGCTACCCTGTGACCTAGCAATCACACTCCTGGGTATTCACCCTAAAGATAAAAATGTCGTGATCTCAAGGGGCATGTGCACCTGAATGTTTATAGCAGCAGTCCTCACAATAGTGAAACTAGGAAAGAACCTTGATGCACATCAACAGATGAATGGAAGAGGAAGAGTTGGTATTTGTATGTATATTTGTGTATATACACACACACACACACACACACACACACACACACACACGTACACATACCCGCACCATGGAATACTATGCAGCCATCAAAAGAAATGAAATCTTGCCATTTGCCAGGACATGGATGGAACTAGACGGTATTATTTTGAGCAAAATAAATCAGTCAGCGAACGACAGTTATTATATGATCTCCCTGATAGAAGATTCTTGAGAGGCAGTGTGGGTGGGTTTGGGGAGTAGGGAAGGAAAGAATGAAACAAGATGGGATCAGGAGGGAGTCCAACCATAAGAGACTCTTAATCTCACAAAAGAAACTGAGGGTTGCAGGGATGAGGGTTGCAGGGAGAGGGTGGTTGGGTGATGGACATAGGGGAGGGCATGTGCCATAGTGAGTGCTGTGAAGTCTGTAAACCTGGCGATCAGAGACCTGTATCTCTGGGACTAATAGTACATTGTATGTTAAAAAAAAATAACAAATAAAAAATAAATATTAAAAATGGATAAAGGACCTGAATGGATATCTTTCCACAGGATCATGGAAATGCAAGTCAAAACCACAGTGAAATATTATTATGTCACAGTTAATATTGCTACTATAGGAGAGAAAAAAGAAAACCAGTGTTGGCAAGGTTATGGGGACCATGGAACCCTTGTGCACTGGTAGAAAGGTAAACTGATACAGCCATTTTTTTTTTCTCAAAAAAGAATGAAACTATAATTACCCTGTGATGCAGCAATCCCAGTTTGGGGTGTATATCCAAAGGAAATGAAACAGGATTTCAAAGAGACATCTGCACCCCATGTTCACTTCAGCATTGTGCACTGTTGCCAAGACACTGAAACAACCTAAGTGTTGCATGGGTGAAGATTATGTGGGTCATGGACATGAAAAGTCTAGCGAAAAGAATATAGTCAATGATATTGTAATACCACGGTATAGTGAGAGATGATGATTACACTTACTGTGTAATACTGAGTAGTGTATGTAATTGTCAAATAACTGTGCCGTACACCTGAAACTAATATAAGATTGTATGTGCATTATACTTTAATGTTAGAGAAAATGTGAATGTTATTTGGTTATGGAAAAGAAGGAAATTCTGCTATTTGTGTCAACATGGATGTAACTGCAGGACATTATATTCAGTGAAAAAAGTCAGAAAGAGAAAGACAAATACTGAGTGCTATCATCTATCCATGGACTTAATAAAAATAAAGAAGTCAACTCACAGAAGCAAACAGTAGGATGATGGTTACCAGTGGCTGGGACGTGGGGCACATGGAGAGATATTGGTGTAAGGAGAAGAACATTCAGTTATAAGATGAATAAGTTATGAGGGTCTAAGGTATAGCATGGTGACTGTAGTTATAATACTGTATTATGCTCTCGAAACCTGCTGAGGAAATAGATCTTAAGCTTGCTTACCAAAAAAAAAAAAAAAAAAAAAAAAAAAGGGAAGAAAGAAAAATTTTCAGGTGATTGTGAGGTGATGTGCTCATTAATTTGCTTGCAGTAATCATTTTATAAGGAATATGTATTATAAGTCATCAGATTGTACACTTTCAATATATGTAGTTTTATGTGCTTATTATACCTGCAAAAATCTGGAAAAATATTTGCAATGGTAAATACGAGGTTATGAGAATTTTGCCACCCTTCACTATAACTAATAAAAGTAATGCTTCTAGTTGGTAAAGCATGCAAGCAACCGACCAGACAGGTGCAATAGGCGGAGCCCTCCCTTGTCCCTTCTCCAAGCCCTCCTCCAGGCCCACAGCTTGCCCCGCCCATCGCACCCTCCTGGCCAATAGCCAGCCGGCGGCCAGGCGGGAAGTGATGTGGACAGCCGCCAAGGTTTGGGCCTCCTGTGGCTTCTGAGGCCTCACTGGGAGCGGGGCGTGGAAAACTAGCTCTAGAAAATGAAAGCTGTAATAGTAGGAAGAAGAACAACGACCGAAAGCCTGGTCGAATTACGCGAAGGGTAGAAGCTGGGAATCAGAGCCCAAATTGTAAGAGAACAAATGGAGAAGACAGATAGCGCCCGAAGGTGTGTGTGGTAGGTCCAGGTGTGAGGAAGACGGTTTGCAGCGGCACAAGAGATGGGATGCAGGTGTCCCGCTCAGCAGGGGGACGGCGTGGGGACCAGCATCCCACGGGGTCGTGGGAAGAGGGAGGGAGCGAAAGGAGGGCCTGAAAGGAGACCCCAAGAGCCCGCGGAGTCCTGGATGCCTTGGCGGCGCCAGGCGCCATGAACCCTGGGAGCTCGGCCTTTGGCCCCGATTCCTGAGGAATGCAGTGGGGGCCCCATACAGTTCAATAGGGCGGGGTGGTGAGCTCTTGAGACTGACTGATCCCTGAAGCAAATATAGCGTTTCCTTCTGCAGCCTGTCCTCTTGCCGCCCACTCAAGCTCCCGGTTCTATGATAGCACGTGGCTGTCGTTTGCCTGATTTGATTTTTGAGCTCAGTGTCTGCTGAGCTGATGCACTTAGGCAAGGAGGAGGAGTCCAGCGTGGCAGCTTGGGGCTAGAGACGGCAGAGAGCACCAGTGCCTGCCTCTGGTTGGGTCATCAGAGAGCTCACTCTTCTTTTATGGGGAGGGCTGGAGCTCTCAGCCCAGCTGGGAGCTAATCCCAGGCCTTCTTAAGCTATACTGTGCTACACGTTCTCTCTTAGCTAGCTTCTTTCCTAACTTATCCTCAGTGGCTATTTTGTTTTTATTCTTCTGTCATGTTTAAAAGATTTTCTTCATTTACTTGAGGCAGAGAGCGAGACGGAGCCCCAGAGCAAGCCTGCAAACAGCGGGCATAGGCCAAGGGCAAGGGCAAGGGAGAGAATCTGAAGAGGTCCTTTCACTGGGCCCTGTGGGGACCCCGAGATCATGACCTGAACAGAACCATGAGTAGGAGGCTTAACTGGATCAGCCTGCAGGGGCTGCATATTTTTAAACATTTTGTCAAGATTTTACGTTGAAGTGATCTCTGTACCCAACGTGTGGCTCCAGCTCTCAACCCTGAGATCCAGAGCAGTCTCTGTGTCAGCCAGGGCTGGGGAAATCTGCCTGAACACCGAGGTTCATGTTCGTTACTAATGGCATGGGTAGAAAGGGTCTTTTTATTATTTCATTTTATTTAAATGTATATTATTTATTTTATTTTATCTCAATTTTATTACTTTTATTTTATTTCAATTTTAATTTGTTTCTGTTTTAGGATTAAAACAACTTCTGTGTTTCCAGAGCCTGGGCATCCCATAGACAGTATCACCTTTATTGCTGATGCTGGGTTTTGAGAGCTGTTCATGCCTGGGACGTGGGTGTTCATTCCTTTCTGTTGAATTTCCAGGAACACATTTCTCATTGACCTCGCTAGCTTTTTTATTCCTTGCGGACAGAAAGTGACACACCCAGTGTGTACACACTCAGAGGCCGTTTCCTAGGATCTGGAGTTTGGGGAGGTGATGTGGGGGGAGCCTGGAAAAGAGGCGGGGTTTGATCTCTACTGAACACTATTAGCACTGGCAATTCTATGATTGTAGTCAAGACGTCATAGTCATTTTCCTAGGAAGAGAGACGGTGTTTGGTTTGTGGGTTGCGTTGTGACCTTGTTTTTGTCTGTCCTGAGCAATATTGTCAGATGGCCTTGTTTTGTCTTGTTTTATCAAGGTCTCCAAGCAGCGTTGTCGGAGGTTGATATTCTGCAAGCATGATTATTTACTTACAAGCATGAGAAAATACAGAAAATACAGGCTGGGAGTGTCCGTTGCGGGGTGAGAGGCTGGCCTTGTTCGTTGTCTCTAGAAATCCCTAAAGCAGAAGAAAAAAAGAGAGAGCTCGGATCTTAACAGTTGTAGCTGTAGCTGCAAACCTGATGGGAAAGTATGACTTTGGCTGTGTCTTGAGATTCCTGTGTCTCAGTTTCTCGATTCACAATGGCTCAAAGGGACTTGTTCCTGCATGGGTTGTCCCAGGTGTGAAATCGACAGGGGAGGAAGGTTGATAAGAGCCAGAGGCCCGGATGGTGGTACACAGCGCTTTCGTGGATTCCCACCCCTCCGGGGCTATCGGGTCAAGAACGGCAGGCACAGGCATGTGCTCTCCTGTCCAGCCTGGGTCCTCCAATCACCTATGGCTTCGTTATATTTACATGGTGGTTTCAGTCCCCCAGTGGGGTCAGATTGCAATGACAGGTCCAGGAAGAACTGGGTTAGGGCCCGGCCTGCCCTTACTGACCAGTAGGTTGAGTTCCTTAGATGACTGGAGACAACGTCAGCTGAGACCACCTTAGCTATGACCCATACTCTGTGAGACAGGAAAAGAAAAGACACTGCTCAGCCCGATGCATTTGCCATCTCGAGGCCTTCCTGCTCTCCCATCTTGAGGGTGTACTTACTGTAGATCACCCGGATTGTAAGCCAACTGAGTATAACCTGTAGGGGTGTAGAATTGTGACAAAAGCATATTCCAGGGGAAATTCCTTCTGGCCATTTTTGTTTTCAGGGTGGAATCTCGATTGACCAGTGTCCCCTGATATTCAGAGGTGGGTTTCTGGAGGGGGAGTGAGGAGCCTGGACAGGGGAGTTTGCAGCCAAGGCCTGGCTGGGGGCTCTGCTGCTGTCAGCTGGTGGGGGAAATTCTCCTAATTTCTGTGGGCCTCAGTTTCCCCATGTGTAAATTACAGTTGATATTCAAATTCTCCCAAGTCCCTTCCTGCTCCAGTGTCTGCACGTGCACGAGGGACTGAGGTGCCTGTTATGGAGTCCTGGGGACTGGAGCCGGGACCTGACTTGGTCCCTTCTCTGTGTGTCTCCCACAGGAGCCTGGGCTGAGTCCACACTGAAGACAGAGAATGGAGAGAGGAGCTGGAAGACAGGATATCAGCAAGTCTGGAAGACGAGAATATCGCAAAGAAGAACAAGGCCATGGTGGTGCAGGTGGTTGCCCGAGGAGGGAAGAATAAGCCCAGGCGGAGTCCAGAAAACTGAAGGGAAACCGAGGAATGCATGAGGCAGCATGAGCTGAGGGGGATGACTCGGAGAGTCACACAGTCCACAGTGAGCCCGTGCCCCTGGGGCGGGGCCCCACAGGATGGATCGGGATTCGCTTGTACTGCTGGAGAACTGTACCAGTTCCCAGAGGAGGAGGAGGTGCCCACGAGCTTCACCCTTGGAGCCGCCCTTACGGTGGATGTTTCCAGGTAAGTGTGGGCCTAGGGGGATCAGGGGCATTTGAATTAGAGTTGCAGAGGTCCACCTTTCCTGCAGACTATTGTTGTAAGGTCAGAAACGACCACAGTAGGGGGCTCTTGCCTCTGAGACAGTGATACCAATAATATTCTTTGGAATGTATTGTGGTAAAGGGCTTTATGCACTATATATTTTGTCTATATATATGTTCAGGGTCTCATTTTTCCTTAGTCTTAGTCCTTAGTGTTAAGAGCGTGGAATTCTGACATCAAGAGGATTTCACTGGGGAGGTCAAGCAGTGAGTGGGAGAATGCAAACAAGATCTTGTAACATGTGGGTGTCTCAGTTCCTTGAGAGTCTGCCTTCTGCTCATGTCCTAATCCCAGGTCCCCGGGATCAAGTCTCATGGTGAGGGGGCGGGACAGGGGGCTCCCTGCTCAGCAAAAGGGCGCAGGGGTAGGCCAAGCACTCGAATCCTAATGACAGGGTGGGCCTTTGAGAAGACTCCAAGAGGGCAGTCCCTTCTTCATCAGAGCGCACCGCAAGGGCATGTCACGGGACATCGAGCGTGTTGCGGCTCCTCTTTAAGGAAGGGGATTTGTTGCCTTCTGGGAGAAAGCAGAGAGCATTCCTGCAGGACATTCGGTCTAGGACTGCAGTTGAGATTTGAGATTTTCGACCACTTCTGTTAGATCGGGGAAGGGATCTTTCTGAGAGCTTCCGCAGTGCTTGGCTTGGTCCTTGGAGCTGTGAATACAGAGGTCAGTACAACATCATTGCAACTGTCACAGGGCTTTCTGTCGAGTAAGCAGAAGTGATGAGAAGCGGGGGTGGGGTGAGTTCCTGGGAGGAAGTGGCCAGTGCTGTCTGGGGCATGATGTCAGTGGTTGTTCCAGTCTCTCACGGTGTTTTTGACCTACCCTGGCCCAGGGACCCTAGACTGGGACCAGATTTCCGCTCCTTGGGATACTGCCTGCCAACACCTGGGTTCCAAGGTGGCTCAAAGCAGCCGACACTACCCAGGTCTCCGGAGGAAACTGCTGGTATCAGTACCTCCCGCCTCTGACTTGGCCAGCTGGAGAAATCGAGGCAAGTTCACAAAGTCTAATAGGGGTGTCCTTGTCCTAACGATCAGTGATGTTGTGCCTTTGTGTCTGAGAACTTCCGTGCTTTCCAGACTTCAGTATTCTCTCTCCATATAAAAATCCTGTAAATAGGGGCGCCCGGGTGGCTCAGTCGTTGAGCCTCTGCCTTCAGTTCAGGTCTTGATCCCAGGTTCCTGGGATGGAACCCCACCTCGGGCTCCCTCCTCAGTGGGGAGCCTGCTTCCCCCTCACCCACTGGCCGGGCTTGTGTTCCCTCTGTCACTGTGTCTCTCTCTGACAAATAATGTAATTGAAGGCTTCCAGAAATGTGCATAGTGGCCATATTGTAGATCAAGTAACTAAAAACAACAGAGAGGCCTGGAAACGATTGCTGGGGTAAATTTAAGGCACTCTAAATGAATAGAAAGACATCTATCCCATGCATAGATTAGGAGACTCCAGGTGATTGGAATACCAAATGAGTTTCATTCGGACTCACATGGGAGAAGACACATTGGGGGCAAATGTGCAAGCTAATCCTAAAAATGTATATGCACATCGAGGTACTGAGACTAGCAAGATGGCCATGAAGCCTTAAACTGGAGAAATCCACTCCATGTCAAAGCTCATCATGAAGCTATGGTCATTAAAGCACTACGTTATGGTATAAGGAATCACAATGTATATATATATAGGAACAAGAGGGACTATTGAGTACAAAATTTCCCCATACACATATACAATGTTTAAACTTTTTTTTGGATTATTTCTAAGTCATCTCTACATCCAACATGGGGTGCAAACCCACAACTCTGCAGACAAAGGTCGCTTGCTGCACCTATTGAGCCACCCAGGAACCCTGGGTGTTTGTTTGATTTTTTTTTTAATTATTTATTTATTTTCAGAAAAACAGTATTCATTATTTTTTCACCACACCCAGTGCTCCATGCAATCCGTGCCCTCTATAATACCCACCACCTGGTACCCCCACACCCCCGCCACTTCAAACCCCTCAGATTGTTTTTCAGAGTCCATAGTCTCTCATGATTCACCTCCCCTTCCAGTTTAGCCCAACTCCCTTCTCCTCTCTAACACCCCTTGTCCTCCATGATATTTGTTATGCTCCACAAATAAGTGAAACCATATGATAATTGACTCTCTCTGCTTGCCTTATTTCACTCAGCATAATCTCTTCCAGTCCCGTCCATGTTGCTACAAAAGTTGGGTATTCATCCTTTCTGACGGCGGCATAATACTCCATAGTTTATATGGACCCCATCTGCCTTATACATTCGTCCGCCGGAGGGCATCTTGGTTCTTTCCATAGTTTGGCGACCGTGGCCATTGCTGCTATAAACATTGTGGTACAGATGGCCCTTCTTTTCACGACATCTGTATCTTTGGGGTAAATACCCAGGAGTGCAATGGCAGGGTCATAGGGAAGTTCTATTTTTAATTTCTTGAGGAATCTCCACACTGTTCTCCAAGGAGGCTGCACCAACTTGCATTCCCACCAACAGTGGAAGAGGGTTCCCCTTTCTCCACATCCCCTCCAACACATGTTGTTTCCTGTTTTGTTAATTTTGGCCATTCTAACTGGTGTAAGGTGATATCTCAATGTGGTTTTAACTTGAATCTCCCCGAGGGCTAGTGATGATGAACATTTTTTCATGAGTCTGATAGCCATTTGTATGTCTTGATTGGAGAAGTGTCTGTTCATATCTTCTGCCCATTTTTTGATATGTTTGCCTGTTTCGTGTGTGTTGAGTTTGAGGAGTTCATTATAGATCCTAGATATCAACCTTTTGTCTGTACTGTCATTTGCAAATATCGTCTCCCATTCCGTGGGTTGCCTCTTTGAAGTTTTGACTGTTTCCTTTGCTGTGCAGAAGCTTTTGATTTTTTTAAAATAAAGCCATTGGTACACTTGACGAGGATAACCAAAGACTTTTACTAAAAGTAACTGGAATGAATGAACATCTACTTAATACTATGTTAACATTAAAACCTACTTAGCACTATATATCGATGGTAGTTGAAGAAGTAAAAGTAAATGTTTTTTTTGTTAAAGATTTTATTATTTATTTGTTGGAGATAAAGAGAGAGAGCAAGCAATCACAGGCAGGGAGTGATGCAGGCAGAGGGAGAAGCAGGCTTCCCCCCTGAGCGGGGAGCCCGATATGTGACTCGATCCCAGGACCCTGGGCTCATGACCAGAGGCCACGTCAGATACCCAACTGCCTGAGCCACCCAGGTGCCCCAAAGTATAATTTTCAAGCACAGGGTCTCACGTCAGTAGCCAGTGTTGACAACATGATGCTCTTAGCCTGTTGTGATGGAATTTTTCCCGGAGGTTTCGGGCAGGAATGAGGTCTAGGTAAAGGAAGCACCTTTGCAGAAAGGTATAGGCACGAATTGGCAAATGGGGGCGTGGGGTTTGGCGTAGAAGAGGACTCTCCCTGAGACCTGCCTCCAGCCCCCATAACAAGGGGTTCCGGGGCCAGTCACAGGGGACCTGGGTCCTCCGTGTGCCTTTGTTTCTTCATTTGTGAACCAGGAAAAAGGAAAGCTCCCATGAACAAGTGGACTGTGAAGACTAGAAGTGCTAATATGTAGGAAATCATGCGTCTCAAGAACTCTAAGGGACGTCCATGATCTCAGGGAGTTTCCAAACTGACTAAACACCGGACTTTAATAAGAAGATTCCAGACCCCACGTCAGCCCACTGAATCAGAATTGCTACAAACCAAAAGGACGAGGTTGCATTTGTACTAACTCTCCGAGGCTGTTCTGATACAGTGATGAGTATATGAGTAGGGAACACTGAGTCGTATAATGTTCCTCTAAAACAGCAAAGTGGGAATAGCAGAACGCGGATCTTTTCTGTCGAGTCTCTCCGCCAGAGGAGTAAAGGAGGAGGACTCTGCAATGGAAGGAGACCTGGCCCACCTGACCCCATTTAATCTTCGCGCAGTTTCCATGTTTGATTAGAAACAGGCCGCCAGGTGAATGGCACGAGGTCAAGTCAAAGGAATCTATCAAGCAGTGCTGCATCTTCTGAAACTTGTTTTTACCTTTCTGAAACTTGAATTTCAGTATAGTTATCGTACAGTGTTAACATAAGTTTCAAGAGTAGAATGTGGTGATTGAACATTTCCATACATTGCTCAGTGCTCATTCGCACAAGTGCACTTGTTGACGCCCTCTGCATTCCCCGATTCCCTGGTCCCCCTCCCCTCTGGCTACCACCAGTTTGTTCTCTCTAGTTAAGAGTCTGTTTCTTGGTTTGTCTGGTGCCCTTTTCTTTTGCTCTGCTTATATATTTTGTTTCTTACGTTCCACATACGAGTGGAATCCTTTGGTATTGAGCTATCTCGGACAGACTTAATTGACTTAGTACAATATACTCTAGATGCCCCTGTCTCATTTCAAATGGCAAGATTTTATTCTTTTCTATGGCTGAGTAATATTCCGTGGTATAAATATACCGCATTGTCTTCACCGGTCATCTATGGACGGACATCTGGGCCCTTTCCAGAATTTGGTTATGCATGTATTCGTGCTTACTAGTGCTTATGTATTTCTGAGAGTAAATATCCCGTAGTAGGACTGTTGGATCGTAGGGGGGTTCTGTTGTTACGTTCTTGAGGAACCTCCATACCATCGTCCACAATGGCTCCCCCGGTTTGTGTGCCCAGCACTAGGGCAAGAGGGTTCCCTTTTCTCCGCAGCCTTGCCCACACTTGTTGTTTCTTATGTTTTGGGTTTTAGCCATTCTGACGGGGGTGAGTGCATATCTCATTGGTTCTTTCTGTTGCTTGTTTTTTGTTTGTTTGTTTAAGATTTTACCTGCTTCTTTGAGATAGAGAGTATAAATGGGGAGGAGTCGAAGAAGGGGTAGCAAGCTCCCCACTGAGCAGGGAGTCTGATGTGGGACTCGATGCCAGTGAAACGTGGTCCCTATGACATAATCAGAAGAGCAAGGAAAGCAACGTACACATAGAGGGGTCATCTAGGAGTCAGGGATGTTAAGTTCTTGAGGAACCTCCGTACTGTTTTCTAGAGTGGCTGCACCAGTTTGCATGGGCACCGAGAGTGTCAGAGGGTTCCCCTTTCGCTGTACTCTTGCCACAATCTGTTGTTTCCTGAGTTGTTACCTGTAGGCATTCTGACTGATGTGAGGTGGTATCTCACCGTGGTGTGGTTTGTATTTCCCTGGTATGGCACTCTTACTTTCAACACTCCGTAAAACTGGTGGTGCAAGTACTTTCTATTCAGTGAGGATGTCCTCCTATGCAGGCAGTAGAGAAAGAGTATTGAATATGCAACCCTCACGGAGTCCTCATTCCCTCCCTAGGAGTCCTTTGAAGTGAACTTCCCCGGATGAGAGATGACAGAGGAGGCTTTGACTTTCAAACAGCTGGTCACTGTTGAATAGACTTACTGGCATTTGTACGACACAACTCTGGGAGTGGAGTAGGTGGGAAAAATAGGATGTAAGTAACATCTGTTTCACTGGGCGGGAACAGTAGTATACCAGGTCAGGTTGATACAGAAGGAAAGGGAAAATACAATAATGTCAAAAGTTTGAGGTCGAGAGATCCCTTCACACTGACAAACTGAAGGGGAGAAATTTGGCAAGCTCATAGGGAACCAAACATGTCCACGGACTTTCGGTGTAATGCTCAGCCCTACGTATACGACCTTCCTAAACAGCAGACAGGCCTATAGGCGCACAGGTGCACATGCAGAAAAGAAAAGAAATACCACAGAGAGCTAAACACAGAAACATGTCCTCCCGGTAGGGTACGTAGAGCCTAAAGGTGATGGAGACTCAGTATAACTGTGACGATGAGAACCAAGCACATGTCCATGAGCATGTGTCCCGATCCTCCAAATCACCATGATAGGGAGAGCTTAGAGCATCCAATGTCAATAACCCACAAGTTCATAGTGGTTGTCCGAACCAAAAACTTTAATGACATAGAAGGGGGACAGAATGTTCTTTTCCACAGTGCAGTGCCGTCCAATACACATTGTATAGATATCCAAACATCAGAATTCTTCCAATGTACAAACAGAGATAGGGTTAGGAGATACCACAGGGAGCAGTAAAAGATGGCAACATGTTAGAGAAAGTGGTTAAGAGGAGAGGCTCGTCACCCATCCTCAGGGTCCACCACGTACCAGATTCCCAATTTCAGAAAGCAAAGCATGTGTCTTGCTGTGAACAGATCAATCTGATAGGTACTCTATAGCAATGCAACCAAAGCTGCTCTCACAGGAGTGGTGATGGGCACACTGGACCTTCTTGGTCTCCGGGTAGGCTAGCCGGGACACATGCAGCATTAACCATGGAGTGTCCTGGCCCAAGGCACAGGCTGAATTTAATCAGGAGGAACTGATCAGACAACTTCAGAATGTAGGCCATTAAGCTAGACATGTGGCCTGTCCCCTACAAACAAGGAAATGTCACCACCACCGGAGACAGCCACCTAACGGTGAGGAGATATTTTGGGTTCTGAAGGAGTCAGAAAATACAGCAACACATTCTTGTCGTCCTTTGGAACCCAACCTATCTCTCCTCCATGTTGCTGTCTCTTATTTGTGGTGACAGGGATTTGTGAAGACAGACAGACCGGTCATCTGGTTCAATGGTCCACATCCTGAAGGTGTCTGATAACTCCCTCGTGCTCAAATTCAGGCTGAACGTCTCCAGGAAGAACACGATGTAGTCAATGCTGTGTGCTTCTGGCATAGCCCAGTTGGTGGCCCAGAATGTCCAGTGTGACATGTGGCCTCTTCCCGTGGTGCTGCTGACTCTGGTTCTCTGCAGGATGGAATTGAGAGCAGCAAGACTGAAGGTCTCTGGAAACGGGGGTGTGATCTAGGCAGGCATTGGTCTCCTGAGGGGTTTATCACAACTGGAGCTGAAGGGCAAGAAACTCTCTCCTCCAATGGGTCTCTTGCAGTAAAAATCATCGAGAATGGCTTGGGATTGTGATGTGGATTCTCAGCAAAGTGTCTCTCCCGTGCTCTCTTTGGGCTTTAACTTGATGTGCTGCTTTAGATTTCCTTTCATCCAGTGGAAAAAGAAGGGGTTTTAGGATGAAGTTTCAGGATGGGGTTTTCATTCACAGAGGCCTCTCTTTTCTTAGTTTCTGCAGTCTTTGGCATCTGAGAGAGGAAGAGTGAGAGAAATCAAATGTGAGTCTTGGTCAGATGCTACTGGTGGCTGAGCCTGGAGGGGTGGTGGCCAGGTGACAGAGGGCAGGAGCAAGCTGAAGGCCTCTCCAGAGGAGCAGCTGCAGGGGGAGCTGCACCCAGGCAGAGGGGGAGTTGAGAGCCCCAAGTCAGAAGTCATACCTTCACGAAACCGATAGGCAGCCTGTGTTGGAGGATGCAGGGGCCCCTGGGCTCCCCCAGCAGGGGGCTAGTGATGTCCCAGCTCAAAGCTGCTGTGAGCTTTTGCCAGATCCCAACTACCTCCTCCTCTGCAGCCACTTCCCCCTTGAGCCCCTCCATCAGAAGCCAAGTGATGGCTTGCCGACGCCTCCCGGGGAGGTGGGCACCTAGCACGCACCACGCGCGTTCCGAGACAGGCTGCTGCAGGAAGCAGGGGACCCGTGGCAGCCAAACACATCCCCTTTTCACCCTTGTCCCAGTCTTCTGAAAAGGAGGCCAGGCTTTGGAATGAGTCCTAGATTGGGAGAGCCCACAGGGGCCTATGAGTATCTCCAACTTCTTTTCTGCCCTGTGCAGAGGAGGAGCTGTGGCCCCAGGGGCTAAGGACCCCCGAAAGCCATGTGACCTGTGACTGAAAAGCCTGGGCTGAAAGCCAGGCTCAGGCCCTGTGCAAACCTGTGGTGGGGAGGGAGAGGACAGCCCCTGATCTGCAGGTGTGGGCAGGCAGTAGATACTGATGGTCACTTTTGGCCTCCCAGGAACAAGCCCAAAGGTGCTGAGGGAAGAGCCCGGGGAGGAGAAACCCCAAGGGGAATTCACAAAGGACAGCCTGGGTGTTATCAGGGACACTTCATTTTCCCTCAGGGACAACAAGGGTCTCTGAATGTTATCTCACACAGGATAGACCTTGGGGCATTTGTAGGAATAGTCTGAGTAGGTATAAGCTTCAGCAAAGTGTAAAGGGCACATGGAGAAGCATTCATGTTTGCTTTCTAGATTCTCATCCCTTCTTTCCCCAACTTTCCATAAGCGTAGAGCCTCTCATGGATTCCAGGGGTGTTCTGATGGGCCTGCAAATGGATAGATAGGAGAAGGAGTCCTGAGATTGTTTCCTGAGATGTTGTATAATGACACCATAGGATTCTTTTCTTTCAATCTGTCGTGGACCTGTCGGGGAGCTGGCAAGTCCTCGTAGTGACTTTGTGAACCATGGTTTTGATTGCCACAGGAAGCAAGAAACCTGAAATTCCTCAACCTCGATCAGGGAAGGGATCATGTTTTAGACACTGGGTTTCCAGGCAATATTCCTTCCTCATTGTATCGTGTATGATAGGGGCTGAGGAGAAGCTTGACCCACCAGCTGGGTCCCAGGTGAGGGTTCTGTGTCCACCTAGCTCAGATTTCCTGAACGTCCCAAGAGGAGAGTGCATGTGGCAGTGACTCATTGAGACCTCGGACCTGGGAGGAGGAGGCTTGGAATTGGAGAAGCAGGGAAGGAGGGCAAGGAAGCCAAGAAAGCGTGTGGTTTCTGGCAGAGCTCTAAGTGTTTGATGGGTGTAATAATGCTGCTCTGCTGAGGAGGGCCATGGGGCCTGCTTCGCCATGGGCGTGGAGAGAGGGGAGAGGGAATCCCAGGACAGCCCCGGCAGGAACACAGCAGAGTTGAGCTGCATCCCGGTGATGGAGACCAAGGGCCGGCAGGGTGGCAGCCCCCATGCGAAACCGGGGAAGCACCAGCTGTGGGAATGGCCGAAGGAGGGAGAGCAAGTGAAGAGACAGTGTGTGTTTGGTCGGGGGTGTTGGAGGGGTGGAGCTCTAATCAGCAGGAGAACAGTAGGAGTCCATGCCCCAAGCGCCAAAGGCATGATTACCTCTGGGCCCTAAGCTTGAAGACCAGGGAATCTGCATGCCAGTCTCCACTGGCCAAACTGCAGTATTCTCTTGGGAATCTTCTGTTTCATGACACGGAGGGCTTTCATGTGGCCATGGATTTGACAGCCATGCTGTCTGTCCCTCGAGTCCTCACCAGCATCACGCTCCAGCTTGGGAGGGTTCTTCATGCACATGGAAGCATCCAAAGCCAGTTCTGCAAGGAAAAGCACATCGACAGGATCCGCTGTGATTCATGATCTTTCTGGACCTCCACCTCCATTGATGTCAAAGAAGGACAGTGGCCAGAATGAGAAAGGCCGTCTGACAGATCACAGGCCCGTGGACACAGTTTGATTACTTCCGGTTTTGGCTCTCTCTCTCATACTCAAGTAAGGCTCACTGGGCCAGGAGGCCAACAGGTTCCCAATGGACAAAAGTGAAAGCACGAGAAACGATCGGTAAAAAGAAACAGTTCTGGGAAAGAGAAGTTTCCACACACAAGGAAATTGTGCTGGAAAGAGGCTGTACTCTTGTCGAGAAGAGACTGTAGAGCGCAGCAAAGTCTAGGTTGCAGGGAAGCCTTTCGGGGTCAACCAGGGAAGAGCACACTGGGGAATGCATACAACATGCATCAACATGGCCAGCGTTTCATACCTGTGCACTACGTATAATATACACACCGAATAGACAACATGTGTGTGACCTAAGATAGAAATGTCTGTGTCTGTATGTATATATGTATGTATAAGGGAGTCAGTGATTAATGAGGGATTTGCGGACAGGCCCAGAGCATTCTACCCCCGCTCTGCTCAGCTGCATCGAGTAAAAGAAAAGACACGGAATCCAAAAGAACGAGAAAAGCAGTGGTGAGAAACAGGTGACCATGGACATGTTCCATGGGGGAGTCGGTGGGAACAAGTCAGAGTAAAAGCATCTGCCCCAGCGTGTAATTGTGTATTCACCCCCAGCTGATAGGATGAAACCTAATCCCCCAGTGTGATGGTATGATGGGGTGAGCCTTTGGGAGGCAGCTCCTCCCCTAGAAGGGATTCGCGCCCTATAAAAGAGACCTCACAGGGTTCCGTCGCCTCTCTGCACTGTGAGGACAGAGCCAGAAGGCAGCCACCTCTGAGCCAGGAAGGCAGTGTCACCAGGCCCCGAATGTGTCCCTGTTTGATGGTGGTTCTGGCGCGCCTCCGGAACGGTGAGATACCGATTTCTGTTGTTAAGAAGTCAGCCTGTCTGAGGCATTTTTGTTATTATAAGCAGAGCGGACCAAGGAGCTGGCATGGAGCTTTTTTTCTTGCTCAGGCCTCCATGGGACGTGAGTCACAGAGAGAGGGAGGGGGCCAGCGGGTCGGGGCAGGACGGTGGGCGCCAAGGAGAAGTGACAGGCCGCAGGGAGAAGACAGTAAGGAGGGTGAGTGCTAAGGCCCTGGTCCGCGCTGGGCTTCCCCGAGCACTCACTGAGCTCTTTCTCCAGGGCCCTCCCTGGTGCCACAGTGCTGCTACTGATGTGGCCTCCCCCTGGGAACGGCATCTCCTCAGTTCTCAGGGAGGTCAGCTCCTGACCGAGGAGCCCCAAGGCACCCCAGGCTCCAGGAAGGGACTCTGAGTGCTGGTGGGGAAGGAAGACAGGATGCAGAGGAGGGTGGAAACGCTCAGTCTTCAGGACATCTGAGCAGAGGTGGATCCTGAGGAGCAGGAGGCTGGGCATGAGGCCCCGGAGATGAAGGGAGCAGATGGACGAGATGGAGGACCCGAAGAGAGAGTGACCTGTATACTTCATGGGGTAAAGTGGACCCTTCTCAGCTTAGAAAAGGAAAAAACAAAAATCAGTAGTACGCGGTGTTGCGAGGCCAGTATTTCTACAGTGTCTGTGAGCACCGAACAGGGCAGATGGGCTTGACGATGCTGAAGGAGAGAAAACTGGGCGCATGAGCCTTTCTGAGAAAGGCAGGCAGGATGGGGTCCGGGGATAGTAGATCTGCCTCAAACTGCTCTTCCCCACATGAAACAATGCCCTGACACCATTTCCAAGAGTTGAAACCCCACAGGCATCTGAGGATTCGATGTGACAAATTCATACATATTGTCATGCAATTTTGTTGCATCAGGGCCCCTATGAATTGTATTTCATGTTCCCAAGAACAATGAGACGGAGACCCCATTTTTTGTGGTTTTCAGTAAGCGGACTGAAGGGAAAATGCATGAGAAGAGGCGGAAGTTGGCCAGTTATACAGCCAGGAAGTGGCAAGGCCAGTACCTGGTTCAGAGCTGATACTGAACACCAGGCTCTTGCTCACCTTGCTGTATTGCAGCATCGTGGGGGCTCAACCTCATCCCATTGCTACCTGTAGCCACAAGTCTGTGATGACCAACACAGGGCCTAGAGCTTCCTAGTCACCTTCCCTCTCACCTCGGAGCAGTGGCGGTTGGTCCCCAGAACCCATGTTGGTGCCCAGGCTCCCGATGGCAGAGGAGAGGCTGAGCCTGGCTCTGTTGTCACCACGGTCCAAATGCTGGTCCAGCTGCAGTTGCAGGGAATCAGCCACCGGGGTGCTTGGCTGTGTCTGTGCCCCGGAACTTTGCACCTGTGCTCTTGGGAAAGTCAAGTTTCCACTGGATGGCCCTTGGTGACAGGGAGACTGCATCGGAGCTGAAGCGAGAAGAGATTTCAATGGGATCCATCCCAGGGCTCCTTAGCTGAGTGCTCTCAGAACACCCATGTCTGATGCCCCCGCCCCTCTGTGAGACCACCCTGGGAGCAGGTACAAAGGCAGGCATCATGGCTATGAAGGAGATGTCCCCATTGTCTCTGAGCCTGTGGATGCTGTGTTGGCAGGTGACCAGGCTGCAGAGTCCCTGAGGTGAAAATCACCCCCTGACTCCGCAGGGCCTTCGGATGGGCCCAGTAGCTCATGCCTATCATTCTGTTCATAGTAACCTTGGTGTGAGAGCCTAGAGAGAAGTTCCTGGAGAGTTCTCAGGGCTTGGGAGAAGGAGTTGTCCATGTGTAGTGGCAACAAAGAACGGGGGAAGAAGTTCAGCCTCGAGGCTTCAGGTACCCCTAGAAGAGGGAGTTGCGGAAAGGTAGCACGGGCCAACTTATGGGGCCTTTTCCCAGCTCTGAAGCCTTTTGAAGCTTCTCATCTGCAATTTCTGTCTGCCCTTCCGTCCGTCCACTCATCTGGATTCTATTGCCCCTTGGAGAATGCTAAATAACCGTGTGTTTCATTTGTGCCTCCCAAATTGCTGTAATGCTGAGGATGCCTGGTCTCTTTGGCCCTCGGGGAGGACGGGGAAACTCGGGAGAAGGTAGTCCTAGGGCGGAAAGGCTGTTACTGTCCACGTAAGGTTGAGGGACAAAACATTTCTTAGGCAGTTTCACTGTACCATATTGATCCAATAAGGAACATCATGGACTCCTTGCTGGCCCTAGCACATGTTTTGTTCAGCAGAGAAAGTCTCCTAACAGGGCCAATTTTTCTCCCAGAAGGGAGGTCCAGAAAATAGCCTGAGCGGGAAGAGACGGGAAGTGGATTTTGGCCTGCGCCCCTGTGTGAGCGTGGCCGGAAGGGGGTCACACACAGCAGGCTCCACGTTTCTGAAGATCCTGGAGAGGGAAACAACTCTTTGCTTTGCCCCTGAATGATGCCCGTAGCCACGTAAGGTGCACAGGCTGCTGCTCATTTAGAGGGCATTATGCCACCAAGAGTGGACACGTGACAGAAACCGTATCCAAGCTGGGAAAATATCACTGATGCTGCACAGAGGGTGAAAAGCCCACCATCCACGGGGGAGGAAAAGCGGGACTAGAGCTTTGGCTTCACTGAATCCATGGGACAGGGGACAGACAGGACTGGGTGCTCAGGATCTTCCATGTAAATGCTCCAGAGGAAGGCCAACACCCGGGGAGAATGAAATTTGAGCTCAGCAGAAACAGCACAGACGCTGCCCATAGGGAGCAGCCGCATAGCAGTGTGGAGACCAGAGAGCTTTCAAGAAGATACACAGGACGTACAAGTGGCCATAGAATTTCTTGGGTCTAAAAAGTCTCTTCTTGGAAATAAGAGGCCTGTTACCAAGATGCCTCCAGGTGAGAGAGCGGTGGCTGAGGTTTTGTCCCTTTCTCTCCATTTCTCCTCTCTCACCTTACTTGGTCCCAACAGCCTGCTGCTTGTGAGGGGGCAGGTGACACAGGAATAGTGTGGGACAGAAGGAAAGGAAACTTGTCTGACCCACATGATGCCTTTTCTTTTGAAGTAGGCTCCACATCCAGTGTGGATCAGAACGTGGGGCTTGAACTCAGAACCCTGAGAGGAGGACCTGAGCGCAGATCAAGAGCTGGAGGCTTAACCCCCGGGTGTCCCAGTGTTTTGAAAATAAAATCCAAGAGCATATTCAAACCAGTATGGGTCTACAGGGCCTGTTGGCAGGGATGCATCTCTCAGCCTATTTATGTTGCTGTATACAGAGAAGACAGGCTTCCTGGGACCCTCCCTTCCCAGGAAGTTTGTGCCCCTCACAATGGGGTTACTTACAATCTACATCCAGACCCTCGAAGGTTTCCTCCTTGTCACGTGTAGATGAGGCACTTGTACAAGGCCTCCAGGTGTCTGGCAGGTGATGGCCAATTGAAGAAGTCAAATGACATTCATCCAGAGAGTCCTGTGGGACGTCATTCTCTTCTACCACGGGCAGCTCCGTGCAGAGCCTCGAGTTACAGGGAGGACTGGAGATGCAACAGGAAGGCTGAGTCAACATGGAGTCCCAGTGGTTTAGGGCAGCGGGGAGGACGGTGTGGTCACAGAGAACAAACGGGAAGTCCCCATCAGGGGAGAGGAGCCATTCTGCCTCCCTCTGGGGAAGGGTGTGGATGAAGCAGGGATAGATCAGGGAAGGAGAGAGGGAACCAGAGCAAGAGGTGGTCAGAGCATGGCCAAAATGGGAGTTTAAAGGAAGAGAGTCTGAACCTCCCCAGTGCACCACCGTCCCAAAACAAACAGCACACTCAGAAAACAAGAAAAGCAGCACCAGCACTTTGGCCTACGTCTTGTTGAAATTTGCAGAAAGGAGCAAGACCACCCCAGGCTATGGCAGCATTGGAGATTCCTAGAATGCTTGTGTGTCCCACGAATTTTATTTTTTTTCTAAACAGTTGTCTTGCCATGAATTCCTACCCACGTCATAATGCAAAAGCAGCAGAGGTAGATGGCATCTTTGGCCTGATTTGGATCAAAGCGTGACCGTGAGAAGGCAAGAAGTCCAGTGTGCTTAATATACTTGCATCAGGGGACTGCAGACTCCAGGCTTGGGAGGGATTGAGAAAGGGGCTTATAGTAGTGCCCCAGAAAAGCAGAAACCATTGCTAATGGCCCATTTTGTGCATGTGAGAATGGGTGAGAGAGGCATATTTAGCAATTGCTAGATTTGCCTAGATCACCAGATGTCACCATTGAATTAAAGCCCATGAATCTTCAGAGTTACCTGGGGCATATCGGGTCTTGGTCTTCTACCTCCAAAAGATCATTGTGATTTTCTACAACTAAAGAGAGACAGGGCCAGTCACATTAAACGGAATGGCATCGGTACGTTAAAATAAAATATCCGCTGCAGCTAACACTCGGGCATAATTTTCCTTAATGGGGCAGAGGGTAGTGTGAGAGAAACCCTCCAGGAGGCCTCCGGGAGTGCCTTGGTAATGTGTCACGGTTTGCTTTCCTTAGGCCTCGGGCACGAGCTCCCTGATGTGGTGGGGCCACATGGAAAGAGTCTGTGTAGAGTGAAACGTGTGTTTTACCATGGATTCTGGGGGAGAGCTTGTCTGAGTTTTAAAAACGTACTGCGTCCTTCTCACCTTACCTTATCTCATGAGATGCTCTAGGTGTGATGGTTGAAAGGCATTTAGACATAGAGACCAGACTGATGGATTGAATCTGCAAACCCTCAAATCAAGAGGAATCTTGTGTGTACAATTCCTTCGAGTACACAGACGTGGGAGCCATGCATGGGGAGGGGGAATGGCCGGGCTCAGCCTTGCTCAGGGAACCATTCAAGCAAGCTGATGGCAGAGGTGTGGATGTCCTGATACGGCTGTGATGACTCACTGAATCAGAGCAGTCAAACCAGGGAAAGACAAAGCCAAAGATGCAGGTAAAGCTGACAGCATCTTTGAAAAGGGACAAAGAAAACAAGGTCCATTGTATGGGTATAAAAACGAGAGCCCTGGAGATGAGGAGAGACAGTTAATGGAAATCAGGAGCAAAGACACCTGCGGCGTTGCATCACAAATGTGTGTGGGTTGTGACATCTACCTTGACTCCAATGTCCTAACGTATATCAGAAGACATAAGCAGAGCCTGGGATGAGGAATGAAGGGCGGGTCTGTGCCTCACGTGATATCTGTGCTGTAAAGACTGGCCTAGCGCCTGACTGGGATCCCTATATCTACCCAACTCCTACACAGCAATGGCACATCTCAGCGTAAGCAGAGGTTGGAATAGCAAACATAAGGGGTCAGCGAGGGAGTCGAGTTGGAGCTTTCTCAGCTTGACAACGGAGGACTCACTAGCTACTTCCAGAGCAGAAGAACTGTCCATATCATCGAAGGAGTTTCTGTCAGCCCTCGTAGAGGTCCCATGCAGGTCAGCCAGGTCACGAAAGGCTGAGTGAGTCAAAGAGCATTGATCCAGGGAGTCCCATGGGGGATCCTGCTCTTCCACCTCTGGCAGACACAGACTGGGCCTGGGAGGGTGGGGAGATCAGAACATGAAAACAAGAAAAGGAGACACCCCATAAAACTACGCTTTCAGATGGGAGGCCGAGAAGTAGAGTCATAAGAAAGGAGCACAGCCACTACTCACCGCAGAAACTACCCTGCTGTTTCAGGGACAGAGTATGGCTGCTAGGGGGAAGTACAGATAGCCAGAGAACAGAAGGATCTCAGGGTAGAGGCGACAGATCTAAGCTTCTGAGCATCAAACTCTGAACCATGGTGGAATAGAAGTCGAGGCTCAGAGTATACATCGACCATTTTAAAGGTGGCTTCGACACTTTTGCATAAATTCTGTGGCTGTTACGTTTAGGGACCTAGTGAACACAGGATGCCTTTTCAAAGGCATCCTCAGCCTGGAGCGATCTCGTGTCCTCAGTGCCTCTTTCTCTAAGTACGGTGACGTGATATGACGTGACGTGACATGTTTCCTAGGTATTCTTTTTCTACAGTGTATCCTTAATGCGGTAAGACCGCGGAGGGAGACACAGCTCTGCCCCTCTCTGTGGATTTAGTGAAAGAAGAGAAGAGGGCAATGCTGAGAATCCCACCGACTAGTCAATTCATGCAGGTCAAGTGACTGCAGGTGACTGAAATGGAGGAGTCCAAAAGGAAAGGAGACGTGTAACACAGGGAAGACACACATCATGGTTCAAGGAGAGGGTTTGTGTTTGGAGAAGGGATGAAAGTGATAGGTTTGTCAGTTTCTATTTGTTCCTTAAAATAGTCCTTCAATTCACCACTGAAGGAAGGCAAGGTTCTTCAGAATTACCTGGGGCCTAGGGGGTCTTGGTCCTCTTCCTCAAAAAGATCATTAGGACTTCCTAGAAATGCAGACAGACAGGGCCAGTCACTTTGCACAGATCACCACTTGTACATTAGAACCAAGCATCGACTACAACTACCATATGGGGAGAATAATCCTTAGCGGGGCAGAGGAAGGCATGGAAGAAGTCCTCCAGGAGGCCTCAGGGAGTGTCTTGGGAATTTGCCACAGCGTGCGTTCCGCAGCCTTCGGGCCCGAGCTCCCCGTAGTGGTCAGGCCACAGACAAAGGGTCTCTGTACAGAGTGACACATGTGTTTTCCTACAGGTACTGGGGAACAGCCTCCCTCGATTCTAAAACCTTATTGCAAACTTCTCTCATTACCTCACCCCATGAGATACTCTAGGTGTGATGGTTTAAGGACATTTAGACAGAGACCAGACTGACGGATCAAATCTGCAAACCCACAAGCCGAACGGAATCTTTTGTGTACAATCCTTTGCGCTCCACAGACATAGGAGCCGTGCACGGGGAGAGGCAAAGCCCAGGCTCCGCTTTACTCGCGGGAAGCATCTAAGCCAGCTGATGGCAGAGGTGTTGATGGCCTCATACAGCAACGTTGACTCCGTGAAGACAGCCAACACAGAGCACACAGACAGTGGGGATGAGAGCAGTCAAACCAGGGAAAGGACAAATCCCCAGACCTAGGAAAGGCTGATGGCATCTCTGGACGGGCACGACAATTCAAGGGACATTGTATGGGAATGAAAAGGAGAGCATGGCAGATGAGGAGAGACATTTAATGGAAATGAGGAACGAAGACAGACACCTCAGCTTACGCAGCCGAAGGGAGTGTGAGTTGTCACATCTGCCTTGATTGCAATGTCCTAACTTCTGTCAGAAGCCCTAAGCAGGGCCTGGGATGAGGATCAAAGGGCAGGTGCATTTCTCAGCTGAGGTCTTTGCTGAAAAGGGTATCCCAGAGCCTGACTCTGATCCCCATGTCTACCGGGCTCCTACACAGCGGTGACACCTGTCAGCATAAGCGGAGGCTGGGATAGCAAACCTAGTGGGTCGGCCTGGTGGTCGATTTGGGGCTTTGTCAGCTGCACCATGGTGGACTCACTAGCTACTGCCAGAGCAGAAGAGTTGTCAATGTCATCAAATGAGTTTATGCCAGCCCTCGTAGAGGTCCCTTGCAGGTCAGCCAGGTCAGGAAGGGCCGAGTAAGTCAGATAGCCTCCATCCAGTGAGTCTCCTTGGGCGTCCTGCTCTTCCACCTCTGGAAGCTTTCTGCTGGGCCTGGGAGGGTTGGAAGATCTGACCGTGAAATCAAGGAAAGGAGACACCCCAGTATCCTACCGCTGTTAATGGGAGGCCGAGTAGTAGAGTCGTGAGAAAGGAACGCCTCCCCGCAGAAACTACCCTCCTGTTTCAGGGGCAGGGTATGACTGCTAGGGGGATGTACATATAGCCAGACAACAGAAGGGTCTCAGGGTAGAGGCTACAGATCTAAGCTTCTGAGTAACAAACTGAAGGATGGTAGAATAGAAGTCGTGGCTCAGAGTATGCATCGAGGGTTTGAAAGGTGGCTTCGACACTTTTGCATAAATTTTGTGGCTGTTACCTTCAGGGACCTAGTGAACCCAGGATGCCTTTTCAAATGCATCCTCAGCCTCGAGCGATCTCGTGACCTCAGTGCCTCTTTCTCTAACTACTGTGACGTGACGTGACGTGACGTGATATGTTTCCTAGGTATTCTTTTTCTACAGTGTATCCTCAATGTGGTAAGACCGAGGAGGGAGACACAGCTCTGCCTCTCTCTGTGGATTTAGTAAAAGAAGAGAAGAGGGCAATGCTGAGAATCCCACTGACTAGTCAATTCATGCAGGTCAAATGACTGCAGGTGTCTGAAATGGAGGAGTCCATTAATGAACGGAGACGTGTAACACAGGGAAGACACACGTCGTGGTTCAACGAGATGATTTGTGATTGGAGGAGGGATGAAAGAGATAGGTTTGTCAGTTTCTAATTGTTCCTTGAAATACAGTCCTTCAATTCACCCCTAAAAGAAGCCAAGTTTCTTCAGAGTTACCTGCGGCATAGTGGGTCTTGGCCTTCTTCCTCCTCATGATTCAGTTGATATTCTGGAAAGAAATACAGTCAGCACCAGTGAGTAATAAGATCCCCTCTTTCCATTAGTAATCCAGTGTCTGATGCAATCCAGGTATTCAGGTATGCATAATGTGGGGACAGATTTAGTGAAAGTAATATTGGAAGGTGCCCTCCCGCATTCCCTTGTGGTTACTGCCTGGATTTCGGAGACTGAGCCATTGTGTACGAGATCATCATGACAGTGTCCCCCGTCGGAAATCGGTGTACACACTTTAACTTCTCTGTCCTCACAGATTCTGGGAAGTAAGCCTCCCTCTGTCCTACAAGGAGTACTGCAGTATTCAGCCTCTCTCATCAGAGGCCGAGTTGCGGAAGCCTTCGTGGCACTTTTACACTGAGCCTGAAGAGATGGAAGGCAACTACAAACCCTCAACTTCATGTGAGTCTTTGGGGCTGCACAGAATGTTGCCCCAGTTCATGTGGGGTTGGGGGGAATGCTAAGGCTCAGCTGTGCTTCTGGAAACACACGAACACGGTATCAGTGGAAGTGCTTGTGGTGGGTTTTTGGAGAACCGTTTTGGAAGGCAAGCCATCCTAAAGGACTAGAGAATGGGGCTGAGAAGAGCAAAACCAGTTAACCTTGGACAAGAATGGCAATTGACTGCTTCAGGCTTGGGTTCCTCAAGGACCTGGCTCAGAGATGAAATGGACAGGTTATTAAAGGTGAGAAAAGAAATTTCATCCAAATGAGGTCTGACAGATACCTTCTCTTGTCCTCTTGCTGAGGTGAGTTGAGTGTGTGGTGCCTGACGTGGGCCCCGGGACCCGATGGAGAAGCCAGGGAGACATGGGCATGCCCTGGGAGTAGGAAGAGAGCAACGTCCCCAGACCCACCTGATGTCTGGGCTTAAAACTCAGTTCTAGAGCCCAGCTAAGGGCAGTATGTCTCTCCCAGGCCTGCCCACAGGGATGACCTCTCTGGGCACAGCAGAGGTCCGGGGTACAAAGAATAGGTGATCTGTGTGGGAGTCGTGTTCAGTTGGAGCTTTATCACCTTGACAATGGAGTACTCACTGGCCACTTGCAGAGAGGAACAGACTTGTGGGTTCTCCGGTGAGAAGATGGCGGAGCTCCTGTAAGGCCAGTAGGAGTCAGACATGTCGGGAAGCACTGAGTATGTCAGGTAGCGTTCATCCGGAGTGTCCCGTGAGGTGTCCTGCTCTAGCAGCTGTGTGGTGAGCCTGCAGGGTGGGGAAAACTGAACATTAACCTCAGAGGGATCTGAACGCTATGTCCTGTCTGGCTTTGACAGAAAGCAGAAGGGAGTGGTCCGGAAAGCAGAGAGGTTGAGCCATGAAAGAGAGAGAGAGAAATCTTCTTGTGTTTGTGCGACAAGGTGTGATTGTCACAGGGGTAGCAGATAGGAAGGACAATAAGTGCTCGCTATACAAGCCACCAAACTTGTGAAGAGACTGAATGATCTCTGTGCCGTCCAGCCATGACTCACTACGTACAGAGTCCCAGCATGGCGGCTTTCCCAACCCTTCATTCAAATGGCTTTGAGTTCGGCACGTAGTGGCCAAGCGGCGGCTGCTCCGGGGGTTAGGAGGCCGTCCCCGGGACCTCGGGCCGCAAAGGCCTCTTTCTCTCAATATTGTGGCGCGATAGAGGATGTTGTCTCGTGGCTATGATATTTTCATGCTATGCACACATGTCAGCATGCTAAATCGAACAGGCAGAAAGTAGACATGCAGGTCTGTCTAGAGCACAAAGTGGAGAATGAGTGAGGACAGTGAACCCTCTGACGTATTAGTTCTGACTTCGGGTTCCTCAACTAGAGAAGTACTTCAGAAACTGGGAGCAATCCAAGTAACACAATGAAGACCGAAAACGTGGTGAAAACGGATCATTTCTCATTGACCCAATGGGTAAGAGAGCTCTCTCTATCGAGCACTTTCTGCTTTTCCCTGGTTGCCACTTTGGAATTCATAGCCCCTAAGTATTCAGAATTACCTAGGGGCAACGGAGTCCTGGCCTTTCAGCCCCTCCTGATCCATTTGGTTGTCTGCAAATAAACAGAGAGGAGTTACAGTTAGAAGATTCCCCTTCACAGATGCCCACTCCTATGTCCCATGTAGCTCAGGGCAGAGCTACAAGCAGCGTAATTACAGGCAAGTGTGAGACAAATCATCCCACAGAGCTTAGGTAGGGCCCTGTCCACTGGGATTGCTCTCTTGAGTCATTCGACAAATGTCCCTGACGTGCCAGGCCATCCTCACAGCATCCTGTCTTGAGTCTGTGCAAACAACAAACCGATTCTTCTTCCCTGAGATTGTGGGGGAAGCAGTCCCTGGCTGCTTCCTAGAGGGTTGTTGCGGTTTTTAGGCTTTTTCCACCTGAAATGCTGTAGGTCAGTGGTTTAACGGAATCAGCCATTGAGATTAAAGGAATGAATGAAATCTATCCAGCATCAAACCAGAATAATCTTCCAAGCTGCAAAGAAACGGGCTGTGTATGGGGTAGGGAAGTTTCAGGATCCTGCCTTGCTTCAGAGAAACATACACTGTACGATACTCAGTGTTGTTTCTTCTTCTCCTGCTTCTTCTTCTTCGTCATCGCTGTCGTCGTCGTCCCCCTCGTGGTCGTAATTTTCTGTAAAGAAATCCAGAATTGTCCCTTCAGCTATTTCCCACATCACTGCTCTAAGCCCTGCGGCTCCAATGGCCCGAGAGACAGAAGTGACTTTGCACAACTAGGGAGTCTTCTGAGTTGAGGGCAGTGTCATTAGGAATTGCTGTGACCTGGGTTTCTGATCCATCAGAAAGGTGTCTCTGATTTGGAGGATCAGCACCACTGAACCTGGGCAACTATTTCTACGGTCTCTTGTTGTCCATATCAGGGGATGCTCGTCCAGGGTCAATCTTGACTTCGGCAAATCGTGTCGTGCAGCATGCCCCCAGTCCCACCGCACGCACAGACTCTGTGCATTCACGGCTGTCACACGGAGCCTCTTCCTTGTCTTCATGACAGGACCACCCCCTGTCCCCCATCCCTCCACCGGGGATTTCATGGATAGCCATGTGGGCTTTGGTGTCTTCAAGGGGACTCTGTCTATGAAAAGTGTTCCAGTCTCAACTGGGTTCCCACCTCCAAGTCCTACTGCATCCAGTACCTCATCCAACTCCACACTGTCAGGGCCTTTCTTTTAGGTGTGAAGTGCGTTCAGTAATTTTCCCATCTGGTGACTACAGTGGCAACAAGTTTGTTTGAAGTACATACCAGATGAGGGAACAGCTATGGAGAAAGGAAAACTCACTCTCTCCCCTAGGCTTAATACAGACCGGGCTGAGTCTGGGAAGCTCCCACTTCTGCAGGGATCCTTGCAGGCTAACAAGGATCCCTCCTGTCACATTCCCCTTTCCGGGCTCTAACACTGGCCGATGCTTCCTCCTACCCGAAAGGCTGTGTCCCCTCAGGGAGGCAGCAGACAGGTGGACCAGGGCGACGTGCCCCCCCGAGCATTGCTCCTCTCTGCTACCACCTCCCAGTCCTGGTCCTCTCAGGGCCCCACGTGCGATGGGGAACCCAGGACAGCCGCTGCCAAGAGTGTGAGGGCAGGCGGGGCGTCTCTTGGCAGCCCAGGGACTCGGAGCAGCACAGTGCAGTCAGGGGTCTGTGGCCATCTCACCTGGGCTGAGCTTTCGGGCAAGGCACTTGGCCAGCCTGCGTCCCTCAGCCAGTTGCCCTCGCAAGCCCTGCCCTTGGGGATGCTCAGCGCCATCATGGATGAGGAGGGCTTCCAGGTGCTGAACGAGCAGCTGGGAAACCTCTTCCCCTTCCCGCAGCTTCTTATATAAGCGGGTCAGTTCTTTCGCCTGATCTTGCATCAGCAGATGACATACCCTAAGTTGGGAGAACACAGAGAATGTTCTAAAATGCAAAGGTGTGAACAATAGATAAGAGCTTTCATAGAGATTTCTAGCAGAATTTCCCAATGAGCCCTCAAAGCTGGATTCTGGCCTGTGTGGTGACGTGTCTGTGGCAGAGAAAGTAGAAGGTTAATCCAGCCTTCCTCTGGATCAGAGTGTGCTCCTGTTCATGCCCTGGACATCCCGTGTATCTTTCCTCCTGACCTCCAGAGCTCGCTTCAGAGACATGCCCCTTCAGCTGCTCACTTGGGGCACACGCATTTCCCTGGAAAACTCCCTAGGGGGCAGCGTGCCGTGAATGGACACAGTGCCAGACCCAGAAGCGTGGACAGTTTGGCTGGTGTTAACTGGTGTGCCAGGAGAATGGCAGCGTCCAAAAGACAGCATTTGTGGGAAGAGAGGATGGCAGGCTGTCGTCAGCCAGGGCTGACCATGTGAAAGGTAAAGCAAGTGTTGGTCTCGTAAGATTGTTCATGTGCTCGCTGTGCCAAAGGTCACAAATGGTCCCTTGCCCCTTGAATTTGGTGATGTTGATATCCTTTTTTAAAAAGGTTTTAATTTTTAATTTATTCTTTAGCCTAACAGTCTTCATTATTTTTTCACCACACCCAGTGCTCCATGCAATCCGTGCCCTCTTTAATACCCACCACCTGGTACCGCAACCTCCCACCCCTTCGCCACTTCAATCCCCTCAGATTGAATTCCTTTTTTAAAAGAAAGAGAGAATGAGGCTCTGAGTCACTGGAGTCCATCGTTTACCAATCACTGTGGTCTAAATCGTCTTAGATATGTCTGTATAATGTGCCTGCCATGACGGTTTCTGCCCTTCTCTGGGCCCAGACTTGTTGCTGCCACCAGTCAGAGGGGCCCACGGCATCCCTCCAGCCTCCCACACAGGGCCCTCCTTACCTGAGCTTCTCAGGCAACGTGTCTGCCCGCTTGCCTTTCTCACACAGCACCTTCTCCCCCAGCACGGATTTGATGAGGTCGCTCGACTTTTCACACTCTGAGAAACAGAGATGCCTGCCTCAGTGGAAAGCTGGACATGCTGCTATGCCCGCTGCTTTCAAGGGAGGAGGCAGGCTGCACCCTAGGACAAATAGAACCTGGCAACCGGGCCGTGTGCTGGGAGCTCCACGCCTCATTGCGGAGTGTCCCAACTGCTAGACACTGGATCGCTCCCCGTTTTTGAGGCCAGGAAAGAGCAGTCCCGAGATAGAGAGAGGAGCTCCACTCCATGATTAACTGGTATTTGGCAGAGTCAGAATTCGTATCCCCCGAAAAGCCGCAATCTTGGCCACAGTAGCAAGCCTCGCTGCCTCTTCATTGAACACTAAGGAGGGACCTTAAGTCAAGCCCCCAGGATGCCAGGACCAACGGGCATCCCCTGAGCTGGGATTTCTATACTGCACAAGTGTCTCAATGGTAAAGCGTCAGCCAGATACACCAGTGTACACTAGAAGGCAGGAACCCAGAGAGACGTGAAAGGAACATGGCCAAATCCTAATCACATTTATGGAAGTAGAAGCAGTAGAATTATGAACAGAGTTTACATGCTTCCAGGCTTTGCTATGAGTGCTGTACGAGAATTTCCTCAGTATTCATTGTGACTGAGAGAAGTAGACCGCAGGACGGTAGTAGTCTAAGAGACAGGGAAACTGAGGCAGAGGAAGATTAGGCAGCAGGGATTTGAGTCCAGGCGGACTGACCCAGAGCCCATGCTCTTCATCCCTCTGCTGAGTTACCTCCACCCCAAGCCCTTGGGTGGTAACTGTTTTCATCATCTTCACAACTGGCTTCCCTCAGTTAGGTTATCAGTTAGGTTTATCAGGAAAGTTGTAGACAAAACTTGGCTTGTCCTTCCATGAAAGGTCATCATCTCTTCACTTTCCTAAAGAGCAGGTTTCAATTCATTCTTTTTGCCGCCTCAGTTGTTTTCAATTCCCTTCTGTATGGAAGGCAGAGTGTGAGCAAATGGCAAAAATTCAGCCTCAGGACTCCTTCCCGTCATTGGGTTGTGCGCGTGCCCCGATCTCTGGGTTCCTTCTGTCTCTGAAGCCCCGTCCTCATGAACAGGCAGCTGAGCTCCCCAATTCAGCCTGCCTGTGGGAGAGGGCCTAGCGCACCCAGTGGCTTGGGCGGTGTCTGGGGCTGGTGTCCCCCTCTCACCCTCATTCTCACTTGGCCAAGCATCTGGTGGCCTCGGCCTGGGCCTGCTGACTTTGGCGCGTCACTGAAGGTTCTCCAGCTCAGGGGTAGAGAGAGGGGGTCGCACAGATTGTCTTATGTTCCCCCAAATGCTGCCAGCCTTACCACCGGGCTTCAGATGTCCTGCGTGGGCTTGGAAGGGAAAAGCATAAGCACGGGTTCCCTCTCACCTGGGGAGTCCCTGTGTGGATGGCGTCCCTCATGGATACCGCAGTTTCGGGGAAGGCAGGCCCCACTTCCTTCTCCTTGACAGCACGTAGTGTCACCCGCTGTAGTCCTCCCTCCTCCCCACGACCCCGGTGCCGCCTTGACCATCAGCATATTTCCTCAGTGCAGCCAGCTCGGTGCTTTGCCGGTGGGACACCCGAGAGCCGAGACCTGATGGAGTTCCTTAGTCCTACGGCAACTGAGATGAAGGACTGCTACAGGACAGACAGGGTCCTCACAAGACCAGTCATCTCTGGGTCTGCCCCAGGAGTCAAGAACTGGGATGGAAACTCTAAGCCACCCTATAGGTCACTGCTAACATGGGGAGGATGCTAACATACTTGTCTTTGGTTTTCCCATCCTCAGCTAACAGAGGGCAAATTCCCACTTCACCTTTCACGGACTGTGGTCAGAATGAAATTTGTGTTGTCACTGGAAATGGGGGAGAGAGCATCTGGAGAGGCTTTGCATTTCTCAGAAGGAGAACACAGAGCTATGGCTTTGGGGACCAAGACTTGGCAGGACTTACTGTATTTCCGCAGTTGGTTGGCCAGGGAGTAGGCCGTCGCTTCGGATACAAGGAATTTTTCCTTGAGGTCTAGGAAGTCCTGGGTGGATTTTTCCAGCTGTGACCGAAGCTGCCAGTTGACTTCCTGGAGGCTGCTTTCTGCCCCTGCCTCGGACAGAGGGCCAGGATGGGCTGCCATGGCGACCCGTGGCAGTAGAGATAGAACTGGGGACCAAAAAGCAGAAACCCAGACTCACGGTGGGTTAAAAACCAGTGACGCCAAGTTGGTTTAATCAGGACTGAGGGGTGAGGTTACAGGAATCCTTTACTTACTGTTGGGAACAATTGGAGCAACAGCCCACAGTACTTGAGAGACAACCAAGGTTCAAGATGCCAGAGGTGGGAGCCAAAGGCACTGCTCGTATCTCCGACTCCAACCGGAATGACCGAGGGAGCACCCAGAATGCCAGCTACTGGTCTGCACCAGCACTAACTGAATAGAATGTCCAGGGTGTCAGTGGAACCTGGGGAGCCCCTGCCTTCCAGTTGCCGAGGGGCCATGCTGATACACAAGGCTGCCTGGTCTCCCGTGAAGGTGACCGCTGATGGGGCCCACCCCTCAGTGGTCACTGTCAGTCGTTGTCTACCCTTGTGCTGATTCCACAGTTTCCCTCTCTTTCCAAAACAGTGTCTCAGCATAGTGCTCATTATTCGTTCCCTTATGTGTGTAGAATAACGTCAGGCAGAAATAGCGTCCCACGGAGTTTTCTTTGTTCTTTTTCTTTCTCTTTAATTCTTGGAGAGAGAAGGGGGGCATGGGTAGAGGGAGAGTATGTGATAAGGGGCTCGGTGTCAGAACCCGTGAGACCTTGACCCGATCCTAAACCAGGAGTCAGATGCTCAACCAAAGGAACTACTCAGGCGCCCTTCGCAACAGGTGTTCTTAGGGGCTCTCCTGAACTCATCCCACTTCTCAACAGCGGTTCAACAGATCTTAAGGCTTTTCTAGTGAGGGAAATGTCTGAAGTCAAAGCCTATCTGGATGTTCTTCTCCAGGTCTTCTCTAGGTTTTTTTCTCTAGCCATTAAAATACAAGAGAAACATGATAGCAGTTTAGCCATCTTTAGTTGCTTTGTATTTGAAAAGGTTTTCAAAGTATTCGGCCTTCCTCCATTTACAATACTTTCTTAGCATGTATGTAGTAAATAAAGCTTTTTTTTACAGCAAAAACTAAACAAAAGAAAGCAGAAAACAACGATGAAAGAGCCCCAGACAGATGAAAATAAAAAGCCCCCAGGAAAACAGCAAACAGAACCCAGACTTAGTGTATGCAATGAATCTTGCAAACTGTTTCTGGGGCCCCTGGGGGCTCATCTGGTTAAGCGACTGCCTTTGGCTCTGGTGGTGATCCCAGAGGCCCGGGACCAAGTGAGGCATCAGGCTCCCAGCTCCATGGGGAGTCCGCTTCTCCCTCTGGCCTTCTCCCCTCTCGTGCTCTTTCTCACAGTCTGTGGCACGCTCCGCTCCCCTCCAATACATAAATAGATAAAGTCTTACAAAAGGAGGAAAAGAAAGGGAAGAAAACGGTTTCCTGTCCCAAGTCTGTCAGTATTCTTCTTACTGCAAGTCTGTGTTAGGTAGACTTGTTTTCCCATTAGGTGCACATTTCATTTCCGTTTCCTTAGCTATTTACCTAAGAGTGGGATTGCTGCGTCATACGGGACCCTGTGTTTAACTTTTTGAGCCACTGCCAGCCTCTTTTCCAAAGCAGAACAGGGACACCCTTTTACATTCCCACCAGGAATATGTAAGAATTCCATTTCTCTACAAGCTTCCCGACACATGTATTGATTGTCTCTTTGCTTGAAGTCATGGTAGTGGGGCTGACGTGGGATCTCACTGTGCTTTAGATGTGTATTTCCCTAGGGACTAATGAAATTGAGCATCTTTTCCTGTGTTCATTGTTGCAATGGTATTGTCCTTTTGAGAAAGTCTACTCAAGCTCCGTTCCCCATTCCTATATTGGCTGTCTTTTTACCAACTGCTTAGTTATAGGAGGGTTCTTTACATGCATTGTAGATAGCAGACCCCACTTTTCACTTCACTTCCTCGATAGTGACCCTTGAACCAAAAAGCTTTTAAGATGATGAATTCTAGTTTATCTGTTTATTTTTGGGTTGCTGGTGTGGTTTTGCAACCAGCTTCCAACCCCAAATCATGAAGTTGTAGAAGTCTGTGTTCCTCAAAACATGGCTTTTGAAAGAGAGCTTGCCTGCATTTTAGTAGTTGCTGGACATTATTTAGTAATGCCTGTTGAGTGTTGATTGATATTTCTCTCAATGGATAGTCTTGCGCCTGTTTTCCCACCTGTGGAGCGTGCCAAGGCCTGTAACAGAGATTTTGGAAATGATATCTGTGAACATCCTGGCTTAGATTCAGGGGTGAATCCTGGTTCTGCAGTGGAGCTGGTCTTAAACTCAAGCACATTTGTACAAATTGCTCAGGCCGTTTCGAGCTGAGTCGTTGTTGATCTTTCTGAGGAACACTTGTGTGCTAGTCCAGATCGTGTAGGGCCAGAGTGGACTTTCTCAGTGGCCTCCACACGGAGAAGACTGCCAGGATTGGACCTCGTCAAGACTTTCATCTCGGGTCTACTGGAATGGAAAGTAGACCTGCTTCAGGGTTTTGGGAACGTTGTTCCATGCAAGTTGGTTCCTCTCCTTTTTTTTTTTTTTTTTTTTTTTTTCTATAATGTGTACATGATTTCTTTCTGGAAAAGGGGAAAGGATATTTATTTCCAAACAGCCTGTCTGTTCTTTGTCAGTGGTCTGTCTGTGCTTTTGAAAACGTGTCAAGGAGAATTCCAGGTCAACTATCTTCTATGCAAAAAGTATAGTTCCTGTACAGTATCAGGTGATCATACTTAATATTAGGAACTATCTTGTAACTCAGATGGTATCGTTTCCTGATGAGAAAAAAAAAATACAAAGAACACCAAGCTTCCCAAGATCTTTGTCCCAGGTCCCAGGTCACAGCTGTAGTGAAGTGAGGAGCGAGCATTCGAAACCTTTTCTGGAGGCACCTGTTTGGCTCAGACAGATCAGCATGCAAGTCTTAATCCCTGTTCAAGTCTGGATTTCAGGACTGGAACCCCATGTTGGGTCTTGCTTAAAAAAAAAAAAAGAAAAAAAGAAAAAGAAAAGAAAAGAAAAAAGAAACCAGTGTAGCCGGTATCCCATTGGGTTTTCCTATGCTTATGAAGCAATTACCATATGCTACGGTATCTCGTTGTATACTGATTTCTTTCCCTCACGGCTAAAGAGTTGTGTCTCTTCGTGGGCTAGTATTAGAACCAGTGGTACGTCTTGTTTTGTGAAGTTTCATTTCGAGTCTTTTGGCCATTTCTTTTATTCTTTTGATGATCTCCTCAGACTAGATGATACCCAATTCTGGAAAAAAGTCCTTTGTCAGAGAGAAACATGCTTCTATACTGGGCCTTCCATTTATATTCTCTTGAGGTTGAGATGAAGATAAATAAATTCATTTTCGTATCCCCAGAAATGATGCATTGCCTCTTTTGACCTTGCAAATCATATGGTTGATTTTGGGGGGAAATATCAAAACCACTTATTGAGTTTCAGGGTATGAAAGGTTGTTTTTGTATTTTAAAGTGTTTCTACAGGGACGCTGAGATATAATTTCCATGCAGTAAAGTGTATGTAATTAAAGTCCTACGTCTATTAAGTTTGAGCATATATATGCATCACCCCGGTAGTGGAGGCATCTATCGCCCCCACAAGTTTCCTTGTCCTTCTAGCATTTCCTCCCTCCCATTTGCACGTCAGGAAAGCATTGATTGGCTTTCTGTTACAGTAGAATTATTTGCAATTTCTAAGGTTTTCTCTTAACACCATCGTATGCTATGTAAATTATTTTGTTTTGATGTTTTCTGGCTCTGAGGTATTATCAGAGCAAAAGAACATGTCTTCCCATAGTGTTATGTAAGCGACGAGATTACTCTGCGAAACCGCATAGTATTCCATGAGCTGGATATGTCACAATTTGTGGTGGTCATTCCTCTGTGGATGGAGATGAATGACAATTAGAAATAGTCAGTAGCTTTTTGGGAATGTACCGTTTCTTTTTTCATTTGAGTGGAATGGGGGTGGTCTATGGTAGGTATAGGTTTAATATTTTGAAGAATTTCTGGACTGTTAGGGTGCCTGGGTGACTGAGTGAGTTAAGCATCTGACATGGATTCTGGCTCAAGTCATGATCTCATTGGTGGGGAGACAGAGCCCCAGGTAGGGCTCTATGGTCAGTGGGAGTCTACTTGAGCTTCTGTGCCTCTCCCTCTCTTTCTGCCCCTCCCTCCACTCACTTTTAGTCGCTCAGTCTTTAGTCAATCAAAGATACAAAAAAATAAGAATTTCCAAACTATTTCTGCAGTGGTTGTAGAATTTAAAATTCCCATGCGCAGTGTATGAGAAATTATAGCAAGGAGGTGACTTTGCTCCTTGCTATGACTCATTGCTATGGCTCAGAATGGAGATTCCATTCATTTTTGCCATTTTCATTGACAGATAGTGGTTTAAATTTCCATTTTCCTAATAACTAATGATGTAGGTCGTGCGCTATTCTTCCATTTCTTCCATGTGTATTCTTTGCTAAAGTGTTTTTACAAATCTTTGAATCCATTTTATTGTATGTCCTTTTTGAAAGGTTTTATTTATTTATTTGCAAGAGAGGGAAGGGGAGCAAGAGCAGGGCTGTTGGGTAGGGTGAGGAGGCCAGAGGGAGAGGAGAAGCACACACCCTGCTCAGCGGGAAGAGTGATGGAGGGGTCGGGGGTTAGACCCCACGACCCTGAGATGGTGACCTGAGCCAGAGGCAGCCACTTCACCAACTGAGGCACCCAGGCCCTTTTCTTTGACCCGTTTAAAATTGGATTGTTTGTCTTCTTCCTATTGACTTTCTTTTTTAAAAAAAATTAATTAATTTATTTTCAGCATAACCGTATTCATTATTTTTTCACCACACCCAGTGCTCCATGCTATCCGTGCCCTCTATAATACCCACCATCTTGTACCCCGACCTCCCACGCCCCCTGCCCCTTTAAACCCCTCAGATTGTTTTTTAGAGTCCGTAGTCTCTCATGATTCACCTTCCCTTCCAATTTACCCCAACTCCCTTCTCCTCTCTAACTCCCCATGTCCTCCATGCTTTTTGTTATGCTCCACAAATAAGTGAAAAACCATATGATAATTGACTCTCTTTGCTTGACTTTTTTCACTCAGACTTTTGAGCGTTCATTCAGTGTTCTCTTAGGAGACCTTCAGCAGGTACGGAAATTACACCTAGTTTCTCTCTATGTGTGACATGGCTTGGGTTCTCTCACCAATGTCTTCTGAAACACCAATGTTTTAAATTGTGATACAGTCCAGTTGATCAATTTGTTCTTTCATTAGTGAGAATTTTGGTATCATATCTAAGAAAACAATGGCCAGGGCCTCCTGGGTGACTCAGTTGGTGAAGTGTCTGCCTTTGGCTCAGGACATGATTCCAGGGTCTGGGAACCAGCCCTGCATTGGGCTCCTTGTTCAGCAGGGAGCTTGCTCTTCCCTTTCCCAGTGCTTCTACCCTGTTTGTGCTCTCTCACTCTGCTCCATAAATAAATAAAATCTTAAAAAAAAAAAGAAGAAAAAAGGAATAGAAATGCTTCTCAGCAACATCTGGCATTGTCTTTTGTACAGAATCACACTCATTCGTGCAAAATGGTCCCTGTTTTGGCATACATTGCCCTGCAGACTAGTCACATTGATGACCGTTTTATGGGCTTATGAACCGTGCATGTGTCTTCTTTGGGAACATGTGTATCCGAGTCTTATGCTCGCTTTGTATTAGCAGCGTGTTCCTTCTGCCCATTCAGTGAGTTCAAAGTACCCTTATGTCTTGCGTATGGGAGTCCTCATTGGGTATTTATCTGCAAATATTGTCTCTTTATCAGTGTCTTCTCTGTTCCTTTTCTCAGTGGTAATGTTGGATGCAGCAAGGTTGTTCATCTTAAGTTTTCTTGTTACATATTTTACTCTTGCTCCAGTGACAGAACTCTTCACTAAATGCAAAGTCCTGACCATTTTCTGTTGCGTAATCATCTTGAATGATTGCTATGGCTCTTCTCCTTAAGTCTGTGGCCATTTTGAGTTCATGGCTGCGAAAGGGGTGGTTTTCAACAACCACTGTAGGGGAAGTTTGTCCTGATAGGGGCAAGAGAACCGTGAGGTAGCTTGTGGTCCTGAGTTAGTCTCCCCCAGGCCAGGAAAGGGGATGTCACCCTCCTGTACCTCTTCATGGGCATCTGAGTGCCTTTGGGGAGGAGAGTTAGGTGGTCCTAGTGGTCATATTCGGCACTTATACCCCATTCTCTCAGACTGGGTAACTGGGTACAAAGTAGCTCCAGGAGCCCGGGGCGTCCTAGTCAGAGGTGTCTTTAGGAGCACAGACACACTGAGAGCCAGAGAGGATTACATGGAAAGGATAAAAGAGAACCCCAGGGATGTGGTATGGTTTACTATAGGGTCTTCCTTCAGTGGGGTGGGAAATAGGACTCCCACACACCAGCAACTCAGGAAACATGCCCAGAGGAAGTAGGGCAGATGGAAGGCAATTCCCAGAGTTTGATTTATTTTTGCCAACATGAAAATCATGATATGTGCCTGGATATCAAATGTGTATGAAAGGACACATGGCGGGCTCAACTCTTCACCTCAGAGACCTCACGTTGGTGATGGAGACTAGCTAAAAAACAAAAACAAAGACACACACAGAAAAATCAAAACACAAAAAAACAAATAAAAGAAATAAATAGGTGCGTGCATCAGGAATCCAGAAATACCCCCGTGCCCCCCTCCCCTCCCAGGAAGGAAAGGATGTGGTCAGGATGATGGGAGGCTCAGTGACTAAAGCGGCTGCCTTTAGCTCAGGTCATGATTGCAGGATCCTGGGATCAAGCCTCACATGGAGACCTTCCTTGGCAGAGAGCCTGCTTCTCTCTCTCTCCCTCGGCCTGACACTCTGCTTACTTGTGCTATCTGTCTGCCAAAAAAGTAAATAAAACCTTTTAAAAAATAAAGACAGGAAGGAAGGAAGGAAGGAAGAAAGACAGTCAGACAGACAGAAAGAAAGAACAAAAGAAAGAATGAAAGAACGAAAGAACGAAAGAACGAAAGAAAGAAAGAAAGAAAGAATGGGGAAGCTTGGTCCTTGCAGTTCAAGAGCCATTCTGAGCCTGTGGGGAATCCTAATTATTGGTCTGCATTTCCCAAGAGAAACCCAGAGACCCTACCATTTTACTATTTGCTGGGTTTTCCATGTGCACTCAGAAGTGCACTGGCTGAATAAAGTTGGCACACTAAGAACAGAAGGAGACCAAGAAACAGAATGTTCCCTGGATGCACCACATTATTGTCTGCCCTCACTGCAGTCTCACTGGAAATGGGAAAGGGCAATTGAAATCCCTGGTATTCAACACAGGTTTGGAAAAAAAAAATGGAAGGTTTGGGTTCACAGTTTAAATTACTGTATTCTCAGTTTGAATCTGAAGGCAAGTGCAAACCCTGTTGAACATTTTCTGACTTCTGTGGTGGAGATAAGGGCTAACACAGAAAACAGCTCTACACATCAGAGTAACTTTGGTAACTTAGTATCTTTCCATTGACATGGTTTTCTTTCAATCTTCTGATCCCATGGTCTCCTGCTTGAGTCTACACATATTTGTGCAACGAAGATGATGTCAATACCATATGTAAAATCTGTACCCCCGACTGTCACAGTGCTCATACCTAATGGTACATCGGGTCCATTTCTAAGTGCCTGTAGCTACGTTATGGCTGACTCCAAAGGCAGCCCATTGTACCATGTGTAGACTTCTCTCTGGCCCCACCTCCAGGGTCAGCAGTACCTCAGAGCTGTCTCCATTCCTGCGGAAGGATGTAGGTCAGGTAGAGAAATGGAGGGTGGTCTAGGCAACAGGAACAGGAAAGTAGGCCCCTAAGCTGGTTGATTCCAGAGAGGACAATTGCATTGTTGTTGGTTTTGTTTAGAAGTTTTTATTTATTTTTTCATTTCCTTTCAGTGTTCCAAAATTCATTGTTTATGTACCACACCCGGTGCTTCATGCAATACGTAGCCTCCATAATACCCACCGCCAGGCTCACCCAGTGTTTTTAAAAAGCATGTAATTTCCTTATTTGAGAGAGAGTGCTTGAGAGAGCAGGAGTGGTGGCCAGGGGGAGGGTGGGTGAGAAGGACAAGCAGAGTCACCACTGAGCAGGGAGCTCGACATGGGACCTATCCGAGGACCCTGGGATCCTGACCTGAGCCAGAGATTGAACTTAAACAAATGAGCCTCCCAGGTATCACTTGAAACAATTAAAAAAAAATTTGCTGCACTTAACATGCAGCATGTATTAGTTTCATGTCAAATGTTGGTGTTGATTTTTATGTCTTCTTTTTTAAGATCTTCTTTCCTCCTTTCTTTCTTTCTTTCTTTCTTTCTTTCTTTCTTTCTTTCTTTCTTTTTCTCTTTCTTTCTTTGCTTATTGTGTATAAGAAGGTTGCTGGGCATTGGGAGAGGGAGAAAGAAGGCAGATAGAAAGAAAGAGTAAGAGAAGGAAAGGAAGAAGGAAGGAAGGAGGGAAGGGAGGATGGAAGGAAAAAAAGAAAGGGAGAAAGAGAAGGGAGAGAGGGAGGAAGAGAGAAAATGAAAAGGTAAGAATGGAAGGAAGGAGGAAGGGAGAGGGGAAGTATGGTGGAAGGGAGAAACAGAAAGAAAAGGACAGAAAGAGAGAGAGAGAGAAAGAGAAAGAAAGAGAGAAAGAAGAAAGAGGAAGTACCCAGGTCAGTTTTCCTTGTGAACATCTAGTGAAGATCCTGTTCGGACAACCCGGAAGCTAGTGAGCCCTGGGAAGGCCCCTCTCTGGCATGCGCTCAAGAGGGTGTATCTGATGTGTGTAGAACTATTTAAGGAACCAAATTTAGAATCCATTGATTAATACGGCCGCATTTCCTAGAAGTGGTCACATCAGCTGTGCAAGCATGGCCATGGGAAATCACCCCCAAAGAGCTCCATGGTGTGCACCTGGGTGGCTCAGTGGTTAAGTGTCTGCTTTTGGTTCAGGTCAGGATCTCAGGGTCCTGGGATCGAGCCCCACATCAGCCTCCCTGCTTAGTGGAATGCCTGCTTCTCCTTCTGCCATGCCTCCTGCTTGTGTTCCCTCTCTCGCTGTGTGTCTTTTTCTGTCAAATACATAAACAAAAGTTAAAAGAAGAAAACTCAGAGATAATACATTCTTGTCTGGGTCAGAGCGTGTCATCCTGTGGGAAGCAGGTTCCTGCAGTTAGTGTTGCCGGGATCTCAGGTGCTTTGCTGGTACCTCAGAATTTGACCCTTGAAAATGTGAGTAAACTTGATATTGCGTATGATTTATGATTTGGGGGACCGGTTTAGGAATACACCCCTTTATGTCATTCCCATATTTGTTGGATGTGTTCTTATGGAATGCTCTGAAGTTCTTGCAGTAATTTGCATCGGCCACAGTTAAAGCAGGATAATCTGTGCACAGTGTGACTGGTGGATCATGGATTTTGGGGCCGTGATGGCCAAATCTGTTGCTGAGGTAGCTTCCAAAACCATGTATCATGCCTTTGCATGTGCCTCTTTGCAACTCGAAAAGCCCCAAGGCATATTGGCCTGCTCCTTTGTGGACCTTGCCATCAATTCCCTGGAGGTTCAGGAGCATAAGAGCTCTCAATCTCTTCTTTAAGTTTTGATTTATGTAGTTGACAGTGACAGAGAGAGAGAGAATTGAAGGAGGGGAGCAGCAAGGGAGAGGGAGAATCAGGCTCCGTGCTGAGCAGGGAGCACAATGCAGGGCTCGATCCCAGGACCCAGGGGTCATGATGTCAGCTGAGGCCAGACGCTTAACTGACTGAGCCGCACAGGCACCCCCTCAGCTCTTACTAAATCCCAAACCTCATCTTTCGTAACTCAGTATCTTGTTTGGTACAATTTCCACAGGCAGGGTCTGCAACTCAGGGGCACTTCTTGGAAAGCAGCAGAGGGAACAGGGTCTGGTGCTCTCACAGGAGAAAGGACTCCTAATCAGCAGACAGATCTGTCACCTGAAAATAAGGCAGAGCGCGCACAGATGTGAGAACCACCAGATAAGGAGATGAAACCATTTATTTTAATAGTTTTCCATCACTTGAAAATGAAAAATAGATCAATGGAAAATATGAACAAGGCCCTATGTATCTTTAAGAGAGGAAAACGACGATGTGTGAAAGGCAGTGTACTGCAAGCGATTGACAGCATTAGAAGATGCAGAGTAAGACTATTGATAGGACCGTATTGACTCTGTAGGTCTCTCTGTAGTATTGCAGTAGGAACTACAGTAAATCATCCATACATGCACACAGGGGCTTTTCCCATGAGGTCTTTACTCGCCTACAGCAGTGTTTTATACTTTTCAGCAAACAAGTCTTACTTCTCCTACAATGAACTGATGCCTGAATATTTTACTGTTTTTGGTGCTACTGTAAGTGGCATTGCTTTCTTAATTTCCTGCTCAGTTTGTTCCGTGGTTGTGCATAGAAACACAAGTGGTTTTTGTATAGCTGCTACCCTGCAACCTTATGGAATGTGTGTATGGACTCTAATATGCTTGTGTGTGGATGCTTTGAAAATTTTCTGTATTTAAGCATGTCCTTTGTAAGTAGAGATGCAGGTTGACCCTTGAAGAATTGCAGGGTTAAGGGTGCTGACCCTCAAAGAGAAAAGCTCTGTGTTTAAGTTTTGACATGCCATGACTGAGGTAGTAAGAGTCACCTCTTACTACCTTACTGAAGACGTAAGGAGATGATTACGTGCTCTTGTGCAAGTCTGTGGACTCTAGACTGTATCCATCAAACAAAGTAAGCAAGAGGAAAGAAATGTTATAAGGACAATCATAAGGAAGAGAACACATTTTTAGAGTAGTATGCTTAGTTGAAAAAAAATGCACCTGTACGTGCACCTGTACTTGCGGTTCCAACCTGCGGTGTAAAAGGTCAACTGTGGTTTTGTTCCTTCCTTCCCACAAGTCTTTTTTCTCACTTTCCATTTTGAAAGATATTCTGGCCGAGTCTAGAATTCTGTCCCTCTGCCTGGGGACACGCCTGCATTTTGCCCGCAGGGAAGAGCAGTGACAGATGCGAGGTCCCCTCAGGCCTGGAGTCTTGGATCAGCACTCATAGGGATAGAAAGAGTAGCGGGAGCCCTTGCTCTTTGCACACCGACTCCTACTGGAAGGAACGCAGTGTCCCCAGAGGCCCCTGTACAGAATGCTCAGGGCTTTGGAGCTGCCCCAAGCAAGAGGCCAGAGGCCATCTCTCCCTCTCACTTTCCCAACTTCTCTTCTCTCTTGCCTTCCACACTCCATGTTGCCAACTCATCCCCCCCATCCTCCTGCTCCTTGTCAGCATTCCAAGGACATGCCTCTCCCTGCCACCAGCATCCCAGGCTGAGGCTGTGGAGCTCTTCTGGGTGGGGAGCTCAGTGCTGTTCCAAGACTTGCCCTCTCGCTGTTTCTCCCATGCTTGCTTGAATCTAAATCAGCTGCCTGTCCCAGACTTCTAAACGTTTTTGCCAACAAGAAAATAGTGGATGGGCATCTGGGTGGCTCAGTGGGTTAAGCCTCTGCCTTCGGCTCAGGTCATGATGTCCGGGTCCTGGGATCGAGTACCACATCAGGCTCTGTGCTCGGCAGGGAGCCTACTTCCTCCTCTCTCTCTCTCTCTCTCTCTCTGCCTGCCTCTCTGCCTACTTGTGATCTCTGTCTCTCAAATAAACAAATAAAATCTTTTAAAAAAAGAAGAGTAAAAAGAAAATAGTGGAGGTTGTGTGTGTGCTTGTGCGTGTGTCTGCGTGTTGCCTTGGAAATCATAAGGTGCTGGATCAGGAATCTGGAGTTCCTCCCTCAGGAATGGATAGGGGAATGATCTTGGTCCTTGCAGATCAAGAGCCATTCTGAGCCCTGAGAGAATTCTAAATGTTGGCTGACACTTCCCAAGATCAACCCAGACGGCCTATACTTTGGGCATTTGTTGGGGTTCCTGTGTGTGGTCAGAAGTCCCCTGGCCAACCAAAGGTGGCACACTAAGTACAGAAGTAGACCAAGAAGGAGAATATTCCCTGGAAGACCACATTACTCTCCTCCCTTACGGCAGTCTCTCTCTGAAAATGGGAAGGGGCACTCAAAAGACCTTGCATTCAGTAGAGGATGGGGAGAAAAAAGTGTATCGTTGGGGTAACAGTTCAAGTTACTGTATCCTTAGACTCTATGTGAGGCCATGTGGAAACGCTACTGAACAGTTTCGTGGGCTATGCCCAAGGGTAGGAGGGGTTAATGGAGACTGCGATTACACAACTCAGTGTAATTGAGCACCGTAATATCTTTTCCTCTTCACATGGTTTTTCTTCCATTTTGTCTGAGGCCAGGCATGAATCTAAACATATGTGTAAGAAGTTCATATCAGAAAAGGTGTACAAAGCCCACAAGCCTTAATTGGGCGGTACTATATCCTCATGGTGCTCTAGACGGTCTTCAGACTGTACGTAGCCACATCATGGCTGACTGTGAATGCAGTCCCTTTCTGGGTATGTGTGTTCTTGGTGTAGGCTCTCCCCCGCCCCAGCCCACAGGTTAAGCGGTCCCTCTGAGCTGGGTGTGTCTCTGGGGGAAGCATGTTGTTCCAGTAGGTAAGAAGGGGAAATGGGGGGATGGGGATCCAGCAACAAGAAAGCATGCTCATAAGTGGGTGGGTTGTAGAAAGAAAGGAGCATGCTATTTCCTCTAACAATATGCATAGCTCTCTGTCAGAAATCTGGCCCTGATGAAAGAGCAATGCTGGGAGAAACCGGTGTACCCTTTGTCAGGAAATACTTGAATTCCTGCTGATCTATCCGCTGTGCCTAAAAACTCCCCCTAGACAACTTGGGGAAGAGAGGAGAAACTGTGTTCCTTTTAGGTGTTATGATTTCCCTTCAGCGGGGTTGGCCAGGGAAAGAAATCTATTCAGGGTGAGAATCTGGGAGAAGATACTTTCAAACGATATATCCGATGAAGGGCTAGTATCCATAATCTAGAAAGAACTTATCAAACTCAACAGCCAAAGGACAAATAATCCCATCAAGGAATGGGCAGAGGATGTGAACAGACTTTTCTCAAAGTGGACATCCAGATGGCCATCAGGCACATGCTTAAGGGCTCCACGTCACTCAGCATCAGGGAAACTCAAATCCAAGCCAGAATGTGATCCACCTCACACCAGTCAGAATGGCTAAAAAAGAAACAAGTCAGGAAATGATGGATGCTGGCCAGGATGTGGAGAACGGGGCACCCTCCCACGGGTTTGGTGAGAATGCAATCTGGTGCAGCCACTCTGGAAAACAGCATGGAGGTTCTTCAAAAAGTTGAAAATAGAGCTACCCTGTGACCTAGCAATCACACTCCTGGGTATTCACCCTAAAGATAAAAATGTCGTGATCTCAAGGGGCATGTGCACCTGAATGTTTATAGCAGCAGTCCTCACAATAGTGAAACTAGGAAAGAACCTTGATGCACATCAACAGATGAATGGAAGAGGAAGAGTTGGTATTTGTATGTATATTTGTGTATACACACACACACAGATACACACACACACACACACACACACACACACACACACACATACCTGCACCATGGAATACTATGCAGCCATCAAAAGAAATGAAATCTTGCCATTTGCCAGGACATGGATGGAACTAGACGGTATTATTTTGAGCAAAATAAATCAGTCAGCGAACGACAGTTATTATATGATCTCCCTGATAGAAGATTCTTGAGAGGCAGTGTGGGTGGGTTTGGGGAGTAGGGAAGGAAAGAATGAAACAAGATGGGATCAGGAGGGAGTCCAACCATAAGAGACTCTTAATCTCACAAAAGAAACTGAGGGTTGCAGGGATGAGGGTTGCAGGGAGAGGGTGGTTGGGTGATGGACATAGGGGAGGGCATGTGCCATAGTGAGTGCTGTGAAGTCTGTAAACCTGGCGATCAGAGACCTGTATCTCTGGGACTAATAGTACATTGTATGTTAAAAAAAAATAACAAATAAAAAATAAATATTAAAAATGGATAAAGGACCTGAATGGATATCTTTCCACACGATCATGGAAATGCAAGTCAAAACCACAGTGAAATATTATTATGTCACAGTTAATATTGCTACTATAGGAGAGAAAAAAGAAAACCAGTGTTGGCAAGGTTATGGGGACCATGGAACCCTTGTGCACTGGTAGAAAGGTAAACTGATACAGCCATTTTTTTTTTCTCAAAAAAGAATGAAACTATAATTACCCTGTGATGCAGCAATCCCAGTTTGGGGTGTATATCCAAAGGAAATGAAACAGGATTTCAAAGAGACATCTGCACCCCATGTTCACTTCAGCATTGTGCACTGTTGCCAAGACACTGAAACAACCTAAGTGTTGCATGGGTGAAGATTATGTGGGTCATGGACATGAAAAGTCTAGCGAAAAGAATATAGTCAATGATATTGTAATACCACGGTATAGTGAGAGATGATGATTACACTTACTGTGTAATACTGAGTAGTGTATGTAATTGTCAAATAACTGTGCCGTACACCTGAAACTAATATAAGATTGTATGTGCATTATACTTTAATGTTAGAGAAAATGTGAATGTTATTTGGTTATGGAAAAGAAGGAAATTCTGCTATTTGTGTCAACATGGATGTAACTGCAGGACATTATATTCAGTGAAAAAAGTCAGAAAGAGAAAGACAAATACTGAGTGCTATCATCTATCCATGGACTTAATAAAAATAAAGAAGTCAACTCACAGAAGCAAACAGTAGGATGATGGTTACCAGTGGCTGGGACGTGGGGCACATGGAGAGATATTGGTGTAAGGAGAAGAACATTCAGTTATAAGATGAATAAGTTATGAGGGTCTAAGGTATAGCATGGTGACTGTAGTTATAATACTGTATTATGCTCTCGAAACTTGCTAAGGAAATAGATCTTAAGCTTGCTTACCAAAAAAAAAAAAAAAAAAAAAAAAAAGGGAAGAAAGAAAAATTTTCAGGTGATTGTGAGGTGATGTGCTCATTAATTTGCTTGCAGTAATCATTTTATAAGGAATATGTATTATAAGTCATCAGATTGTACACTTTCAATATATGTAGTTTTATGTGCTTATTATACCTGCAAAAATCTGGAAAAATATTTGCAATGGTAAATACGAGGTTATGAGAATTTTGCCACCCTTCACTATAACTAATAAAAGTAATGCTTCTAGTTGGTAAAGCATGCAAGCAACCGACCAGACAGGTGCAATAGGCGGAGCCCTCCCTTGTCCCTTCTCCAAGCCCTCCTCCAGGCCCACAGCTTGCCCCGCCCATCGCACCCTCCTGGCCAATAGCCAGCCGGCGGCCAGGCCGGAAGTGATGTGGACAGCCGCCAAGGTTTGGGCCTCCTGTGGCTTCTGAGGCCTCACTGGGAGCGGGGCGTGGAAAACTAGCTCTAGAAAATGAGAGCTGTAATAGTAGGAAGAAGAACAACGACCGAAAGCCTGGTCGAATTACGCGAAGGGTAGAAGCTGGGAATCAGAGCCCAAATTGTAAGAGAACAAATGGAGAAGACAGATAGCGCCCGAAGGTGTGTGTGGTAGGTCCAGGTGTGAGGAAGACGGTTTGCAGCGGCACAAGAGATGGGATGCAGGTGTCCCGCTCAGCAGGGGGACGGCGTGGGGACCAGCATCCCACGGGGTCGTGGGAAGAGGGAGGGAGCGAAAGGAGGGCCTGAAAGGAGACCCCAAGAGCCCGCGGAGTCCTGGATGCCTTGGCGGCGCCAGGCGCCATGAACCCTGGGAGCTCGGCCTTTGGCCCCGATTCCTGAGGAATGCAGTGGGGGCCCCATACAGTTCAATAGGGCGGGGTGGTGAGCTCTTGAGACTGACTGATCCCTGAAGCAAATATAGCGTTTCCTTCTGCAGCCTGTCCTCTTGCCGCCCACTCAAGCTCCCGGTTCTATGATAGCACGTGGCTGTCGTTTGCCTGATTTGATTTTTGAGCTCAGTGTCTGCTGAGCTGATGCACTTAGGCAAGGAGGAGGAGTCCAGCGTGGCAGCTTGGGGCTAGAGACGGCAGAGAGCACCAGTGCCTGCCTCTGGTTGGGTCATCAGAGAGCTCACTCTTCTTTTATGGGGAGGGCTGGAGCTCTCAGCCCAGCTGGGAGCTAATCCCAGGCCTTCTTAAGCTATACTGTGCTACACGTTCTCTCTTAGCTAGCTTCTTTCCTAACTTATCCTCAGTGGCTATTTTGTTTTTATTCTTCTGTCATGTTTAAAAGATTTTCTTCATTTACTTGAGGCAGAGAGCGAGACGGAGCCCCAGAGCAAGCCTGCAAACAGCGGGCATAGGCCAAGGGCAAGGGCAAGGGAGAGAATCTGAAGAGGTCCTTTCACTGGGCCCTGTGGGGACCCCGAGATCATGACCTGAACAGAACCATGAGTAGGAGGCTTAACTGGATCAGCCTGCAGGGGCTGCATATTTTTAAACATTTTGTCAAGATTTTACGTTGAAGTGATCTCTGTACCCAACGTGTGGCTCCAGCTCTCAACCCTGAGATCCAGAGCAGTCTCTGTGTCAGCCAGGGCTGGGGAAATCTGCCTGAACACCGAGGTTCATGTTCGTTACTAATGGCATGGGTAGAAAGGGTCTTTTTATTATTTCATTTTATTTAAATGTATATTATATTATTTATTTTATTTTATCTCAATTTTATTACTTTTATTTTATTTCAATTTTAATTTGTTTCTGTTTTAGGATTAAAACAACTTCTGTGTTTCCAGAGCCTGGGCATCCCATAGACAGTATCACCTTTATTGCTGATGCTGGGTTTTGAGAGCTGTTCATGCCTGGGACGTGGGTGTTCATTCCTTTCTGTTGAATTTCCAGGAACACATTTCTCATTGACCTCGCTAGCTTTTTTATTCCTTGCGGACAGAAAGTGACACACCCAGTGTGTACACACTCAGAGGCCGTTTCCTAGGATCTGGAGTTTGGGGAGGTGATGTGGGGGGAGCCTGGAAAAGAGGCGGGGTTTGATCTCTACTGAACACTATTAGCACTGGCAATTCTATGATTGTAGTCAAGACGTCATAGTCATTTTCCTAGGAAGAGAGACGGTGTTTGGTTTGTGGGTTGCGTTGTGACCTTGTTTTTGTCTGTCCTGAGCAATATTGTCAGATGGCCTTGTTTTGTCTTGTTTTATCAAGGTCTCCAAGCAGCTTTGTCGGAGGTTGATATTCTGCAAGCATGATTATTTACTTACAAGCATGAGAAAATACAGAAAATACAGGCTGGGAGTGTCCGTTGCGGGGTGAGAGGCTGGCCTTGTTCGTTGTCTCTAGAAATCCCTAAAGCAGAAGAAAAAAAGAGAGAGCTCGGATCTTAACAGTTGTAGCTGTAGCTGCAAACCTGATGGGAAAGTATGACTTTGGCTGTGTCTTGAGATTCCTGTGTCTCAGTTTCTCGATTCACAATGGCTCAAAGGGACTTGTTCCTGCATGGGTTGTCCCAGGTGTGAAATCGACAGGGGAGGAAGGTTGATAAGAGCCAGAGGCCCGGATGGTGGTACACAGCGCTTTCGTGGATTCCCACCCCTCCGGGGCTATCGGGTCAAGAACGGCAGGCACAGGCATGTGCTCTCCTGTCCAGCCTGGGTCCTCCAATCACCTATGGCTTCGTTATATTTACATGGTGGTTTCAGTCCCCCAGTGGGGTCAGATTGCAATGACAGGTCCAGGAAGAACTGGGTTAGGGCCCGGCCTGCCCTTACTGACCAGTAGGTTGAGTTCCTTAGATGACTGGAGACAACGTCAGCTGAGACCACCTTAGCTATGACCCATACTCTGTGAGACAGGAAAAGAAAAGACACTGCTCAGCCCGATGCATTTGCCATCTCGAGGCCTTCCTGCTCTCCCATCTTGAGGGTGTACTTACTATAGATCACCCGGATTGTAAGCCAACTGAGTATAACCTGTAGGGGTGTAGAATTGTGACAAAAGCATATTCCAGGGGAAATTCCTTCTGGCCATTTTTGTTTTCAGGGTGGAATCTCGATTGACCAGTGTCCCCTGATATTCAGAGGTGGGTTTCTGGAGGGGGAGTGAGGAGCCTGGACAGGGGAGTTTGCAGCCAAGGCCTGGCTGGGGGCTCTGCTGCTGTCAGCTGGTGGGGGAAATTCTCCTAATTTCTGTGGGCCTCAGTTTCCCCATGTGTAAATTACAGTTGATATTCAAATTCTCCCAAGTCCCTTCCTGCTCCAGTGTCTGCACGTGCACGAGGGACTGAGGTGCCTGTTATGGAGTCCTGGGGACTGGAGCCGGGACCTGACTTGGTCCCTTCTCTGTGTGTCTCCCACAGGAGCCTGGGCTGAGTCCACACTGAAGACAGAGAATGGAGAGAGGAGCTGGAAGACAGGATATCAGCAAGTCTGGAAGACGAGAATATCGCAAAGAAGAACAAGGCCATGGTGGTGCAGGTGGTTGCCCGAGGAGGGAAGAATAAGCCCAGGCGGAGTCCAGAAAACTGAAGGGAAACCGAGGAATGCATGAGGCAGCATGAGCTGAGGGGGATGACTCGGAGAGTCACACAGTCCACAGTGAGCCCGTGCCCCTGGGGCGGGGCCCCACAGGATGGATCGGGATTCGCTTGTACTGCTGGAGAACTGTACCAGTTCCCAGAGGAGGAGGAGGTGCCCACGAGCTTCACCCTTGGAGCCGCCCTTACGGTGGATGTTTCCAGGTAAGTGTGGGCCTAGGGGGATCAGGGGCATTTGAATTAGAGTTGCAGAGGTCCACCTTTCCTGCAGACTATTGTTGTAAGGTCAGAAACGACCACAGTAGGGGGCTCTTGCCTCTGAGACAGTGATACCAATAATATTCTTTGGAATGTATTGTGGTAAAGGGCTTTATGCACTATATATTTTGTCCATATATATGTTCAGGGTCTCATTTTTCCATAGTCTTAGTCCTTAGTGTTAAGAGCGTGGAATTCTGACATCAAGAGGATTTCACTGGGGAGGTCAAGCAGTGAGTGGGAGAATGCAAACAAGATCTTGTAGCATGTGGGTGTCTCAGTTCCTTGAGAGTCTGCCTTCTGCTCATGTCCTAATCCCAGGTCCCCGGGATCAAGTCTCATGGTGAGGGGGCGGGACAGGGGGCTCCCTGCTCAACAAAAGGGCGCAGGGGTAGGCCAAGCACTCGAATCCTAATGACAGGGTGGGCCTTTGAGAAGACTCCAAGAGGGCAGTCCCTTCTTCATCAGAGCGCACCGCAAGGGCATGTCACGGGACATCGAGCGTGTTGCGGCTCCTCTTTAAGGAAGGGGATTTGTTGCCTTCTGGGAGAAAGCAGAGAGCATTCCTGCAGGACATTCGGTCTAGGACTGCAGTTGAGATTCGAGATTTTCGACCACTTCTGTTGGATCGGGGAAGGGATCTTTCTGAGAGCTTCCGCAGTGCTTGGCTTGGTCCTTGGAGCCGTGAATACAGAGGTCAATACAACATCATTGCAACTGTCACAGGGCTTTCTGTCGAGTAAGCAGAAGTGATGAGAAGCGGGGGTGGGGTGAGTTCCTGGGAGGAAGTGGCCAGTGCTGTCTGGGGCATGATGTCAGTGGTTGTTCCAGTCTCTCACGGTGTTTTTGACCTACCTTGGCCCCGGGACCCTAGACTGGGACCAGATTTCCGCTCCTTGGGATACTGCCTGCCAACACCTGGGTTCCAAGGTGGCCCAAAGCAGCCGACACTTCCCAGGTCTCCGGAGGAAACTGCTGGTATCAGTACCTCCCGCCTCTGACTTGGCCAGCTGGAGAAATCGAGGCAAGTTCACAAAGTCTAATAGGGGTGTCCTTGTCCTAACGATCAGTGATGTTGTGCCTTTGTGTCTGAGAACTTCCGTGCTTTCCAGACTTCAGTATTCTCTCTCCATATAAAAATCCTGTAAATAGGGGCGCCCGGGTGGCTCAGTCGTTGAGCCTCTGCCTTCAGTTCAGGTCTTGATCCCAGGTTCCTGGGATGGAACCCCACCTCGGGCTCCCTCCTCAGTGGGGAGCCTGCTTCCCCCTCACCCACTGGCTGGGCTTGTGTTCCCTCTGTCACTGTGTCTCTCTCTGACAAATAATGTAATTGAAGGCTTCCAGAAATGTGCATAGTGGCCATATTGTAGATCAAGTAACTAAAAACAACAGAGAGGCCTGGAAACGATTGCTGGGGTAAATTAAAGGCAATCTAAATGAATAGAAAGACATCTATCCCATGCATAGATTAGGAGACTCCAGGTGATTGGAATACCAAATGAGTTTCATTCGGACTCACATGGGAGAAGACACATTGGGGGCAAATGTGCAAGCTAATCCTAAAAATGTATATGCACATCGAGGTACTGAGACTAGCAAGATGGCCATGAAGCCTTAAACTGGAGAAATCCACTCCATGTCAAAGCTCATCATGAAGCTATGGTCATTAAAGCACTACGTTATGGTATAAGTAATCACAATGTATATATATATAGGAACAAGAGGGACTATTGAGTACAAAATTTCCCCATACACATATACAATGTTTAAACTTTTTTTTGGATTATTTCTAAGTCATCTCTACATCCAACATGGGGTGCAAACCCACAACTCTGCAGACAAAGGTCGCTTGCTGCACCTATTGAGCCACCCAGGAACCCTGGGTGTTTGTTTGATTTTGTTTTTAATTATTTATTTATTTTCAGAAAAACAGTATTCATTATTTTTTCACCACACCCAGTGCTCCATGCAATCCGTGCCCTCTATAATACCCACCACCTGGTACCCCCACGCCCCCGCCACTTCAAACCCCTCAGATTGTTTTTCAGAGTCCATAGTCTCTCATGATTCACCTCCCCTTCCAGTTTAGCCCAACTCCCTTCTCCTCTCTAATACCCCTTGTCCTCCATGATATTTGTTATGCTCCACAAATAAGTGAAACCATATGATAATTGACTCTCTCTGCTTGCCTTATTTCACTCAGCATAATCTCTTCCAGTCCCGTCCATGTTGCTACAAAAGTTGGGTATTCATCCTTTCTGACGGCGGCATAATACTCCATAGTTTATATGGACCCCATCTGCCTTATACATTCGTCCGCCGGAGGGCATCTTGGTTCTTTCCATAGTTTGGCGACCGTGGCCATTGCTGCTATAAACATTGTGGTACAGATGGCCCTTCTTTTCACGACATCTGTATCTTTGGGGTAAATACCCAGGAGTGCAATGGCAGGGTCATAGGGAAGTTCTATTTTTAATTTCTTGAGGAATCTCCACACTGTTCTCCAAGGAGGCTGCACCAACTTGCATTCCCACCAACAGTGGAAGAGGGTTCCCCTTTCTCCACATCCCCTCCAACACATGTTGTTTCCTGTTTTGTTAATTTTGGCCATTCTAACTGGTGTAAGGTGATATCTCAATGTGGTTTTAACTTGAATCTCCCCGAGGGCTAGTGATGATGAACATTTTTTCATGAGTCTGATAGCCATTTGTATGTCTTGATTGGAGAAGTGTCTGTTCATATCTTCTGCCCATTTTTTGATATGTTTGCCTGTTTCGTGTGTGTTGAGTTTGAGGAGTTCATTATAGATCCTAGATATCAACCTTTTGTCTGTACTGTCATTTGCAAATATCGTCTCCCATTCCGTGGGTTGCCTCTTTGATGTTTTGACTGTTTCCTTTGCTGTGCAGAAGCTTTTGATTTTTTTAAAATAAAGTCATTGGTACACTTGACGAGGATAACCAAAGACTTTTACTAAAAGTAACTGGAATGAATGAACATCTACTTAATACTATGTTAACATTAAAACCTACTTAGCACTATATATCGATGGTAGTTGAAGAAGTAAAAGTAAATGTTTTTTTTGTTAAAGATTTTATTATTTATTTGTTGGAGATAAAGAGAGAGAGCAAGCAATCACAGGCAGGGAGAGATGCAGGCAGAGGGAGAAGCAGGCTTCCCCCCTGAGCGGGGAGCCCGATATGTGACTCGATCCCAGGACCCTGGGCTCATGACCAGAGGCCACGTCAGATACCCAACTGCCTGAGCCACCCAGGTGCCCCAAAGTATAATTTTCAAGCACAGGGTCTCACGTCAGTAGCCAGTGTTGACAACATGATGCTCTTAGCCCGTTGTGATGGAATTTTTCCCGGAGGTTTCGGGCAGGAATGAGGTCTAGGTAAAGGAAGCACCTTTGCAGAAAGGTATAGGCACGAATTGGCAAATGGGGGCGTGGGGTTTGGCGTAGAAGAGGACTCTCCCTGAGACCTGCCTCCAGCCCCCATAACAAGGGGTTCCGGGGCCAGTCACAGGGGAACTGGGTCCTCCGTGTGCCTTTGTTTCTTCATTTGTGAACCAGGAAAAAGGAAAGCTCCCATGAACAAGTGGACTGTGAAGACTAGAAGTGCTAATATGTAGGAAATCATGCGTCTCAAGAACTCTAAGGGACGTCCATGATCTCAGGGAGTTTCCAAACTGACTAAACACCGGACTTTAATAAGAAGATTCCAGACCCCACGTCAGCCCACTGAATCAGAATTGCTACAAACCAAAAGGACGAGGTTGCATTTGTACTAACTCTCCGAGGCTGTTCTGATACAGTGATGAGTATATGAGTAGGGAACACTGAGTCGTATAACGTTCCTCTAAAACAGCAAAGTGGGAATAGCAGAACGCGGATCTTTTCTGTCGAGTCTCTCCGCCAGAGGAGTAAAGGAGGAGGACTCTGCAATGGAAGGAGACCTGGCCCACCTGACCCCATTTAATCTTCGCGCAGTTTCCATGTTTGATTAGAAAGAGGCCGCCAGGTGAATGGCACGAGGTCAAGTCAAAGGAATCTATCAAGCAGTGCTCCATCTTCTGAAACTTGTTTTTACCTTTCTGAAACTTGAATTTCAGTATAGTTATCGTACAGTGTTAACATAAGTTTCAAGAGTAGAATGTGGTGATTGAACATTTCCATACATTGCTCAGTGCTCATTCGCACAAGTGCACTTGTTGACGCCCTCTGCATTCCCCGATTCCCTGGTCCCCCTCCCCTCTGGCTACCACCAGTTTGTTCTCTCTAGTTAAGAGTCTGTTTCTTGGTTTGTCTGGTGCCCTTTTCTTTTGCTCTGCTTATATATTTTGTTTCTTACGTTCCACATACGAGTGGAATCCTTTGGTATTGAGCTATCTCGGACAGACTTAATTGACTTAGTACAATATACTCTAGATGCCCCTGTCTCATTTCAAATGGCAAGATTTTATTCTTTTCTATGGCTGAGTAATATTCCGTGGTATAAATATACCGCATTGTCTTCACCGGTCATCTATGGACGGACATCTGGGCCCTTTCCAGAATTTGGTTATGCATGTATTCGTGCTTACTAGTGCTTATGTATTTCTGAGAGTAAATATCCCGTAGTAGGACTGTTGGATCGTAGGGGGGTTCTGTTGTTACGTTCTTGAGGAACCTCCATACCATCGTCCACAATGGCTCCCCCGGTTTGTGTGCCCAGCACTAGGGCAAGAGGGTTCCCTTTTCTCCGCAGCCTTGCCCACACTTGTTGTTTCTTATGTTTTGGGTTTTAGCCATTCTGACGGGGGTGAGTGCATATCTCATTGGTTCTTTCTGTTGCTTGTTTTTTGTTTGTTTGTTTAAGATTTTACCTGCTTCTTTGAGATAGAGAGTATAAATGGGGAGGAGTCGAAGAAGGGGTAGCAAGCTCCCCACTGAGCAGGGAGTCTGATGTGGGACTCGATGCCAGTGAAACGTGGTCCCTATGACATAATCAGAAGAGCAAGGAAAGCAACGTACACATAGAGGGGTCATCTAGGAGTCAGGGATGTTAAGTTCTTGAGGAACCTCCGTACTGTTTTCTAGAGTGGCTGCACCAGTTTGCATGGGCACCGAGAGTGTCAGAGGGTTCCCCTTTCGCTGTACTCTTGCCACAATCTGTTGTTTCCTGAGTTGTTACCTGTAGGCATTCTGACTGATGTGAGGTGGTATCTCACCGTGGTGTGGTTTGTATTTCCCTGGTATGGCACTCTTACTTTCAACACTCCGTAAAACTGGTGGTGCAAGTACTTTCTATTCAGTGAGGATGTCCTCGTATACAGGCAGTAGAGAAAGAGTATTGAATATGCAACCCTCACGGAGTCCTCATTCCCTCCCTAGGAGTCCTTTGAAGTGAACTTCCCCGGATGAGAGATGACAGAGGAGGCTTTGACTTTCAAACAGCTGGTCACTGTTGAATAGACTTACTGGCATTTGTACGACACAACTCTGGGAGTGGAGTTGGTGGGAAAAATAGGATGTAAATAACATCTGTTTCACTGGGCGGGAACAGTAGTATACCAGGTCAGGTTGATACAGAAGGAAAGGGAAAATACAATAATGTCAAAAGTTTGAGGTCGAGAGATCCCTTCACACTGACAAACTGAAGGGGAGAAATTTGGCAAGCTCATAGGGAACCAAACATGTCCACGGACTTTCGGTGTAATGCTCAGCCCTACGTATACGACCTTCCTAAACGGCAGACAGGCATATAGGCGCACAGGTGCACATGCAGAAAAGAAAAGAAATACCACGGAGAGCTAAACACAGAAACATGTCCTCCCGGTAGGGTACGTAGAGCCTAAAGGTGATGGAGACTCAGTATAACTGTGACGATGAGAACCAAGCACATGTCCATGAGCATGTGTCCCGATCCTCCAAATCACCATGATAGGGAGAGCTTAGAGCATCCAATGTCAATAACCCACAAGTTCATAGTGGTCCGAACCAAAAACTTTAATGACATAGAAGGGGGACAGAATGTTCTTTTCCACAGTGCAGTGCCGTCCAATACACATTGTATAGATATCCAAACATCAGAATTCTTCCAATGTACAAACAGAGATAGGGTTAGGAGATACCACAGGGAGCAGTAAAAGATGGCAACATGTTAGAGAAAGTGGTTAAGAGGAGAGGCTCGTCACCCATCCTCAGGGTCCACCACGTACCAGATTCCCAATTTCAGAAAGCAAAGCATGTGTCTTGCTGTGAACAGATCAATCTGATAGGTACTCTATAGCAATGCAACCAAAGCTGCTCTCACAGGAGTGGTGATGGGCACACTGGACCTTCTTGGTCTCCGGGTAGGCTAGCCGGGACACATGCAGCATTAACCATGGAGTGTCCTGGCCCAAGGCACAGGCTGAATTTAATCAGGAGGAACTGATCAGACAACTTCAGAATGTAGGCCATTAAGCTAGACATGTGGCCTGTCCCCTACAAACAAGGAAATGTCACCACCACCGGAGACAGCCACCTAACGGTGAGGAGATATTTTGGGTTCTGAAGGAGTAAGAAAATACAGCAACACATTCTTGTCGTCCTTTGGAACCCAACCTATCTCTCCTCCATGTTGCTGTCTCTTATTTGTGGTGACAGGGATTTGTGAAGACAGACAGACCGGTCATCTGGTTCAATGGTCCACATCCTGAAGGTGTCTGATAACTCCCTCGTGCTCAAATTCAGGCTGAACGTCTCCAGGAAGAACACGGTGTAGTCAATGCTATGTGCTTCTGGCATAGCCCAGTTGGTGGCCCAGAATGTCCAGTGTGACATGTGGCCTCTTCCCGTGGTGCTGCTGACTCTGGTTCTCTGCAGGATGGAATTGAGAGCAGCAAGACTGAAGGTCTCTGGAAATGGGGGTGTGATCTAGGCAGGCATTGGTCTCCTGAGGGGTTTATCACAACTGGAGCTGAAGGGCAAGAAACTCTCTCCTCCAATGGGTCTCTTGCAGTAAAAATCATCGAGAATGGCTTGGGATTGTGATGTGGATTCTCAGCAAAGTGTCTCTCCCGTGCTCTCTTTGGGCTTTAACTTGATGTGCTGCTTTAGATTTCCTTTCATCCAGTGGAAAAAGAAGGGGTTTTAGGATGAAGTTTCAGGATGGGGTTTTCATTCACAGAGGCCTCTCTTTTCTTAGTTTCTGCAGTCTTTGGCATCTGAGAGAGGAAGAGTGAGAGAAATCAAATGTGAGTCTTGGTCAGATGCTACTGGTGGCTGAGCCTGGAGGGGTGGTGGCCAGGTGACAGAGGGCAGGAGCAAGCTGAAGGCCTCTCCAGAGGAGCAGCTGCAGGGGGAGCTGCACCCAGGCAGAGGGGGAGTTGAGAGCCCCAAGTCAGAAGTCATACCTTCACGAAACCGATAGGCAGCCTGTGTTGGAGGATGCAGGGGCCCCTGGGCTCCCCCAGCAGGGGGCTAGTGATGTCCCAGCTCAAAGCTGCTGTGAGCTTTTGCCAGATCCCAACTACCTCCTCCTCTGCAGCCACTTCCCCCTTGAGCCCCTCCATCAGAAGCCAAGTGATGGCTTGCCGACGCCTCCCGGGGAGGTGGGCACCTAGCACGCACCACGCGCGTTCCGAGACAGGCTGCTGCAGGAAGCAGGGGACCCGTGGCAGCCAAACACATCCCCTTTTCACCCTTGTCCCAGTCTTCTGAAAAGGAGGCCAGGCTTTGGAATGAGTCCTAGATTGGGAGAGCCCACAGGGGCCTATGAGTATCTCCAACTTCTTTTCTGCCCTGTGCAGAGGAGGAGCTGTGGCCCCAGGGGCTAAGGACCCCCGAAAGCCATGTGACCTGTGACTGAAAAGCCTGGGCTGAAAGCCAGGCTCAGGCCCTGTGCAAACCTGTGGTGGGGAGGGAGAGGACAGCCCCTGATCTGCAGGTGTGGGCAGGCAGTAGATACTGATGGTCACTTTTGGCCTCCCAGGAACAAGCCCAAAGGTGCTGAGGGAAGAGCCCGGGGAGGAGAAACCCCAAGGGGAATTCACAAAGGACAGCCTGGGTGTTATCAGGGACACTTCATTTTCCCTCAGGGACAACAAGGGTCTCTGAATGTTATCTCACACAGGATAGACCTTGGGGCATTTGTAGGAATAGTCTGAGTAGGTATAAGCTTCAGCAAAGTGTAAAGGGCACATGGAGAAGCATTCATGTTTGCTTTCTAGATTCTCATCCCTTCTTTCCCCAACTTTCCATAAGCGTAGAGCCTCTCATGGATTCCAGGGGTGTTCTGATGGGCCTGCAAATGGATAGATAGGAGAAGGAGTCCTGAGATTGTTTCCTGAGATGTTGTATAATGACACCATAGGATTCTTTTCTTTCAATCTGTCGTGGACCTGTCGGGGAGCTGGCAAGTCCTCGTAGTGACTTTGTGAACCATGGTTTTGATTGCCACAGGAAGCAAGAAACCTGAAATTCCTCAACCTCGATCAGGGAAGGGATCATGTTTTAGACACTGGGTTTCCAGGCAATATTCCTTCCTCATTGTATCGTGTATGATAGGGCCTGAGGAGAAGCTTGACCCACCAGCTGGGTCCCAGGTGAGGGTTCTGTGTCCACCTAGCTCAGATTTCCTGAACGTCCCAAGAGGAGAGTGCATGTGGCAGTGACTCATTGAGACCTCGGACCTGGGAGGAGGAGGCTTGGAATTGGAGAAGCAGGGAAGGAGGGCAAGGAAGCCAAGAAAGCGTGTGGTTTCTGGCAGAGCTCTAAGTGTTTGATGGGTGTAATAATGCTGCTCTGCTGAGGAGGGCCGTGGGGCCTGCTTCGCCATGGGCGTGGAGAGAGGGGAGAGGGAATCCCAGGACAGCCCCGGCAGGAACACAGCAGAGTTGAGCTGCATCCCGGTGATGGAGACCAAGGGCCGGCAGGGTGGCAGCCCCCATGCGAAACCAGGGAAGCACCAGCTGTGGGAATGGCCGAAGGAGGGAGAGCAAGTGAAGAGACAGTGTGTGTTTGGTCGGGGGTGTTGGGGGGGTGGAGCTCTAATCAGCAGGAGAACAGTAGGAGTCCATGCCCCAAGCGCCAAAGGCATGATTACCTCTGGGCCCTAAGCTTGAAGACCAGGGAATCTGCATGCCAGTCTCCACTGGCCAAACTGCAGTATTCTCTTGGGAATCTTCTGTTTCATGACACGGAGGGCTTTCATGTGGCCATGGATTTGACAGCCATGCTGTCTGTCCCTCGAGTCCTCACCAGCATCACGCTCCAGCTTGGGAGGGTTCTTCATGCACATGGAAGCATCCAAAGCCAGTTCTGCAAGGAAAAGCACATCGACAGGATCCGCTGTGATTCATGATCTTTCTGGACCTCCACCTCCATTGATGTCAAAGAAGGACAGTGGCCAGAATGAGAAAGGCCGTCTGACAGATCACAGGCCCGTGGACACAGTTTGATTACTTCCGGTTTTGGCTCTCTCTCTCATACTCAAGTAAGGCTCACTGGGCCAGGAGGCCAACAGGTTCCCAATGGACAAAAGTGAAAGCACGAGAAACGATCGGTAAAAAGAAACAGTTCTGGGAAAGAGAAGTTTCCACACACAAGGAAATTGTGCTGGAAAGAGGCTGTACTCTTGTCGAGAAGAGACTGTAGAGCGCAGCAAAGTCTAGGTTGCAGGGAAGCCTTTCGGGGTCAACCAGGGAAGAGCACACTGGGGAATGCATACAACATGCATCAACATGGCCAGCGTTTCATACCTGTGCACTAC